>NW_026047104.1:300000-443749 GCF_023864275.1 Schistocerca cancellata
CTACGTGACGTTACCAACATAAAAACCTAAACATCCTACTTACACAGGAGGTGATGTCAGCGGCTCTGGCGGTGCGGTGGCTGCCATCGTGTTGCGGCAAACTACCCAGCGCGAAGTGGTTCTTGCGCTGGCTGCCAAGTATCGGTAGTTGGCAGTCGTGTGGTCAGTTGATAACCTCCCTACCACTGGTAGGTTTCAGCATCTGAAGACACCTCACAGTCGAACAGGAACGTGAATCCCAACAAGCCGTATTACTGACTTTGGCTTTGAAGTCTGGTATTGGCAGCTATCTGTGATATGGTGTTGTCGGAAGACAGTTTCTCGAATCAGTAGGTGGTAGGCGGCGAGCAGCATGAAATTCATCCTCTAGAGGCCATTATCTTGAGTACAAATTTGACTATTATACACTATCGTTGAACAGTGCCGTCGTTAAGGCCGTCGCCTGCATCTAAATTCTCCATACAAAATTAAATCTAACACTAATCTTCCAAAGTTACGGGAACTGAGATGCATGGCACCGAAATTCAGGATATCATATTTTCCATAAATTAATTTCATTATATAACACAATCTCACTTGAAAACAACACAACGCGTCTTATCACCAGGACATGAGAACAACGAAAGGTAACTAATACTAAAACTAATAAACGCAGAGCGTAAAACTTTCTTTGTTAGCTGGTGTTAAATACTTTCCAAGTGGATCTTTGGCGCGAGAGTCGATTAATTATCTATACATTTATCAATAAGAAAAATTATAAAGTTCCTTTATAGTATCCTGCGGTTTTCTACAGCCACGCACAGTCGACCTTTTCCCATACACTACAGCGTCATCAGGAATCAGTCGCAGACTGGTATCAGATTGCTTGTGTACGTAACGAATAAGAGAGATGTGTCCCACTTCCAAAGGTCACTTTTGACGATACCTTTATCTTCAATCAAAACTCGCCGTCCAAGGCAAGATGCTAGATTCGGCTACATAAAAACCTTCGGGTCACATGATGATAGTAATAAAATCGTAAAAATATTTAGACGAACAAAATTTCATTTTACATAAGACAGAGCCTGCATTAACGGTACCAATGTGAAAAAATTAGCGTCAGCTGAGAGAGGAACAGAGTTAACATGGGAGGAAGAACAGCAAGAACATGAAGAAAACTGCGGTACAGCTTCCGCTACACTTAATGCACCACACAAAAGTTATTAATTTGCGTTGGAATACGGGCCTGTTACACCTGTTTGTTACCTGTCGTCGACATAGGTTGACTACCATGGTTTGCATGCTAGTATATAAATCAAATATACCACACAGGAAAGATGAGTAATCTTGTTTAACGGAACACACAGAAAACTTATAAAACACTCTCACATAATTACTAATGCTCCTATATTTGTGAATTGCAGCGTAATGGAACGTGAACGTGATAAAAAAAATTGAATGTACAGTTGAGTCCAGGTGTCTTTTCTAAACAATCTTCTGGTGCATCTCTTAAAGAGCCAGATAGATATTGCATCATTATTAGTGAACTGTGAAATGGCTGACAGATTTCACCACGCCAAAATAGGATAAATGTAAACTAAATCTATATAATTCTATTGTGTTTTCTTTCGTATGACAACGTAGTTCGACTGTCAAATTTCTTCCAATGAACTGGATTACAGGCGGAATTCTCATAGTTGTTACATGGAAAAAATTGCAGTTTTTTCCTAAGTGCCACAGTAGCTGTCACTTAAATTAATTAAAGGCCTTGGATATTTCGTTCTCTTAGCGCTCTGTTGGCAACAGCCGCTCCAACCTCTGCCTGCGACGCCACTGCTCGGTAAAACTGGGTTGCAAACAACTCACCAGTGATTTGCCGGCCATCAACGTCGGCACCGAAATCGGAACTGCTACTTCTCCGTTAGGTAGCACATCAGTTGTCAGCTGGAGACTGAAATGACTCATATCTAGTCTTCTCACCACGGAATATTGACGTGACAGAAACTTAATCCTCTCTATGGCCGGGGGGTACTCTAACCTCTCAATCACTGAAGCAGAAAATTCGCACTTGTGAATTATAGTCCACTTCAAGAAGTTGTTATGCATATAACAAATAAAAGCACACTTAATTTGTGTGTGCGCAAATAAAGGTGCTTACAGCAGAGACATTTTTTTTAAGTTTGCTTCTCCGAGATCCATTATATTGTTTGATACGACAGTGATTAACGGTAATGTCGGCCCTACTGCTAGATGCTCTGTAGTAGCCACCTTTGCAATCCAAACTAATCGCCTTCTGGCCATATATGAATGTAAATCGCCAGCGAGATTAATGAATTTTTATATTGTTTCTCATAAATAATTAATTCACATTCCTTGACACATGTTGCAGAACGGTGGTTGGCACTTGTTTGTTTTTCAAATACACGTAACAATTTTTCCATATGAAAGGACACATTACAGTCTTGAAAAATGCTATCTCTTGATGGGAACAATGCTTGTGTCACTGAAGGAACATTATCATCAATAATAATTTCTTAAACCTAAAGAAAAGTAGACTGACTGGGACATACTAAGTGTTCATTCGTCGGATACCTGTTTTATACGTTTGTTCTAATAAGAACTCTTCTTTGCGTTCACTGTGTATACAAGAATTTTTGACAGTAACACCTCCACTACAAATCTCTCACGTGTTATGTAATTTTCATTCTAAGCCTCAGCTACAGTAGCATCTCACCTGAAGATGACGGCCACGTGAACCGTGGAAATAATGTGTCGACCTGACTTATAAATACGGCTGCAAGCCGATGAATCACAAGTTATTCTTTCGGGAAAGTTCACGAATTCACATAGTCTGTTTGCAGTTATTTTCCAGAGAGTTACAGGAACGACTTAGAGTTTCTTAAACAGAATCAATTTAAATTTGTGTCATTGTATTAACAGAGCTTGAAGGTTTAACGCTAATACTGCGAAACTCGTGTTTTTGTTTGTTGAAACTCGTGTTTGCATTTGTCTGGTTGGTGTCTTAGAAACTGGTAGAAACTTAATCTGACACTGAAACATGTTAATCTCAGTGCAGGGAAACAGAATTTTATTAAAATAAATTTTGAACGAAAGTATGAGAAGCTCACGCTACACGATGTGAAATTCACAAGAGCTGGTAATCCGCTTTCAATGATATTTGTATATTCTATTTGACTGCAAAACAAAATGATTCGGATTTAAATGTTGGCATTGAATGTTGCTAATCTTTATCTTTCGTCGTGCTAACAATCACTGTATCAGAACTGTTGATGTCGTTACACAGTAAATGAACATATAAATTAGCTGGCTGGAGTGACCGAGCGGTTCTAGGCCCTACTGTCTGCATCCCCGCGACCGCTACGATCGCAGGCTCGTATCCTATCTCGGGCACGGATGTATGTGATGTCCTTAGGTTAGTTAGGTTTAAGTAGTTCTAAGTTCTAGGGGACTGATGACCTCAGAAAATAAGACCTGTAGTGCTCAGAGCCATTTGAACCATATAAATTAACGCATCTGACTTCATGATAAACTACGCGAAAACTTACGAGGTAGCACTTTTTTTAAACCTTTTACTGATTTTAAACCTCTGAAATCATGTGATATTTTCCAAAATACATTTTGACAGCCGCTATAACTTACAATGGACATGAACTTGAAAGATAATTAATTTTAGCGTCCCTGTGAGCACGGAACGCTCATCTGTTCAGCAACCTATTACTACTAAGATAATGACGCAACTGTCAAAAATCAAATTTCATTTACTGTACTTGCTATGAGCAATGCAAGACGGCATCTTATCACTTTTCATACAAATACTTGTGCAGCACACAACTCGCTATGTGCAACGCGACTATACAAACACATTCATAAAGGTAAAGAATGAAAAAGGGGGAGCTGAAATTAACGACTGATAAATGAGAACAAAGAATCCAAGTATATCTATGCATAATTAAGCATAACAACAATATATCTTTTCATAAAGTTCTCGCAACTGGGGAAGTTAGCAAAAGATTTCTTAATAACTCTCTTGTTTAGAGTTACCTTCCTTAACACCTGTTACAACTTTAAGACAAAGCCGTACCTCACCTTATAAAATTTCTACTACAAACTTCAGCCATGCGAACGTCCTAACACTAAGAAAATCCACAGTTATAAATATGAGAAAACTAAATTACCTTTACACTTGCGTTTGTAATGCTTCCATTAATATTTGCTCAATATCTTCAATATTCCTGAAAAACATCATACTACAAAATCCTTTTTTTAATAATACTGCCTCCACAACACGGCATGCCAGCCTCCGTCCTTTTCAAATCAAGTTCGCCACCAGACTGTCCAACACACACTGACTGCTACTCTCTTCAAAAGAAGTAATCTCTCCGAGCGACATTTGCGGTCTCAAGAACAGATGTACGAAGAATGTGGTGACATCGATAAGAGAGAGGTGGAGTAAATTTATCAAATTCACAAATTCATTTGCATTTATAGTCAAAACTTTTAGAAAATAGAATTTGCAAATAAGAGAGCTACCTTTCAAGCCAGAAACGTTCAAACTTTTAGGGGTGGACCAAGTATACGGTACATAACTTGCTGTGTCCAGAAGATTTTCTGCTCGCGGAATTTCCATTTATGTGAAGTGTTCAAACGACCGCCCATTTCCCTAAAGCAAACAGAAGCCACCTTTTATTAAACGATCTGCTGACCAAATGTGAAGTCGTTGGTGTCACGGAGTGACAAGCTTACTCTATGAGCTGTTTGAAGTCATCAAGTGATGTGGGTTTGGTGACATAAGCAGGATATCCCCAAAAAAATAAATGATGTTAAAATTGGCAACTGTGCAGGCCTTAGGACCGTGGTAATGTAAACACTGCCATTATACCTATTGTTCAGTCATTGCACAAGATGACATGCAGAATGGACTGGGTGACCACCATTCTGAATTTTCATACGACCTACAATATCCAGACTAACATTTTCAGAGAGCGCACATAAATTTTCGATGACAAAAGCTCGATACATCTCTCAGTCAGAATACCCGCGGTGTGGACCAACGATTTTATCTCGAAGGATTCCTTGATTCCACACTAGGCATTAAGGAACAACCTCTATTGAAAATGTATATGGCACACACACCTAGAATTTCCTGTGGCCGAGTAAGGCAAGTTATGAATTTGTGAGTATGGATCCATCAGAGAACATAACTTCTTGTCAGACGTCCAGAGTGAAATTATGCACGGACCATTCGCAGAAAGCAACTCTCTGACTGAAATACAAGAACTTCCTAAGCAGCTGCTGTGGCAGTGACAGGTGGTACAGGTGAAACTTGTGACCGTGTACTGTTCGCCACACACATCTATGGCTGTTACCAGTGACTGAAGGGACTTCTCTTAAACTGATGCGAGGACAGAAATTCATGGAAATTTAATGAGAGAATCACGCTTCTTACATTTACCCAACTTAATAAATATTACTTCCACTTATTTAATTGGGATCTACACAGAACATCATTTTGTCTTAGAACATACTTTATCTTAAACACCATGTATAGCTGACTGTACTCCCTCTTAGACCTTCCACGTCATTACATCGACTGTCAGGGGCTACTGCTAAATATATGTAAAGCTTTGGATTTGCCTGATGGAAGTCATTGTGTAACCAGATGACTAACCATCAACTTCATTTCAGAACAGAGTATTTGATTTGCACTAGTCATTATCCCCCCCCCCTCCAACAGTTTAATATATGTGTTTTCCAGTTAACATGGTATATTATTGTGGTCTCACATCAAGACATTCAAAAATCTCAAATTAAGAAAGTGCTGCATGTGAAGCAGCGAAAGGGAACACAAATGTTGTAATGTTGCTGCTTTAATTTGCTGAAATCGGTGCTAATTGACAATGAAAGTGGGTTAAACGCCGTGATCTGTCTGGGGACGTTAACCGTGGATTACTGGGCAACTGTTTCATCAGATATTTAGTCTAGGTTTACCAAGCCGACTAACATTAATGATAATCTTTTAATAGTCATACAAAACCGGTAAAATATATATATAAAAAGGAGAATTTAAATAAAAAGAAAGAAATCAGTTTATATTTGGAAATTTATTTTAAGATTGTTCATTGAAATTTCAGCATATTATACGTGAGTTATAACTGAGCTGGTGCCTTATTTACGATTGAAAAGAATGTGAGATTGTAATCTTACGGAACACATAAAATATGGAGCCAAGATTTGGAAAACTGCATACAACACTCCATTCATAAAATAACACACGAAGAACATTGAAACATAAGCAAGAAGAAATTAACCACAACCAACAGATTCAGTTTTTACCCAAAGAAATTACGTCCATACCACAATCCTGTCCGTCATGTAATTACTACACACTGGTATACTAAATTCATATTAACTCTTTGTGAAGTCTTCGCAAAAAGAATAGCTGAGGGCTACTTTGATGATTACACCACATGCTCCACGTGGTCAACTTAGTTTACACAAAGCGTACAACTCCACAATAATTTTGATAATTAAAATACTTTAGATCGAAAAGCAATTGACCAAAGAAAAACCTTGAACTGGTTACTAACGTCTTACTATTAACCTGATGGGTCAAACAGTTATATAAGCACGTGGTAGTGGTCTCGCAAAGTACACCCCACGTGGGCTGAACGTAAAGAAAAGTTGCTATATTGAAAATATAGTCAAGACGAGACGTTATAATCACACAAGCATTCGCATTTAAGATTGATGAACTTAGTTAGAGTTACAGATCAACACGTGGTTCCACTTTACTCACAAAGTAGTAACAAAGCAACTACCGCAAAATAATCTGAATTTAACACGAGAATTACACTCCGCTGCACTTTAAGATAGCATTAGATATTTTAGAGCTAAACCTGAAATCAAGGTGATTAAATTTTCAGTTAAGCTGAACTTAAGAAATCCATTGTCCTACGGACTTAACAGACACGCGTTTAGCCGGAGATCTTACCACTTCAGACGCTCGCCACGGCCACACTGCAACTGCCCTACTGCCGAGCGTGCTTCCTGAGGGTGGCTCACAAAGACCAACGGAAGTGGCCAGAGGGGCAGCTTCCTATACCAACATGACAACGGACGGACAGGACCATACTAAGGATAGAAACCTCTTTGCTTTTAGGAAGCGTAGCTACCTGTTCCGACGTTGGTCCTACTGTTCTCTAGCAGACAGCCTTGTCTGCTACCCTCAAGCATGCAACTAGAAATACATATGCTCATTCATCCTCTCACACAAAAGGGAAGGGGGATGACAGTATCTTATCATATACAGTATATAAAAGAGAGCGGATGTAGGTTCCGTATGAGACTGTGTGACATGAATTACATATAAGAATTACATATAAACTGTGCTTTAAAGTGTAGTAGTGTGACAGATCGTTCTTGTTTATGTGTAAAAGTAACACGTTCCACTGCTCAGTCTCCTCCCAGATAGTCAGAAACGCCACAGTACATTTAGAAGAGGAATTTATTCCATAAATGGCAATAGATTTAAGAAATTAAACATGAAAGGAATCCAACAGAGACCTTTCATAACCCCAACGCTCTGGAAAAGACTGTGCAGGGAATTTTCTGGCCATGCTAGGACATTCCCAAACAGGCTTCTCACACCCTACTTAAACCAAAAGTGTAAAAGAAAAGGCAAAAGGACACCAGCTACTTGCTAAAACACAATAATTTCAACACATCTTTAGAATCTACCAATTTCAAACAGAAAAAAAGAACACAATCTGTGACACCTATTTAAAAGGTAGTGTAGACCTAATTCGGTCAGCAAGTAAAAACAATGGTTCCTGTGTCATTAATATGAAAAAAATTTCTGGTTGTTACCCTTATGGAGTTCACCAGTGTTTGCTCATTGCAAGAGCCAACTGATCACAGGAAAATTTATGACTGTTTATTAACAAGCAAAATTTATGAAAATAGCAAAGGTGCCACAGCAATTAAAAAAAGAACATCAAATAACATCGGTATTAAAAAGCAGAACATAACAATGCACAATCTGCAAAAGCAACAAAATGATAAGAGAAAAAACATGTTTTACAAAGTGGTTATAGCAAAAAATTCTATATCGTATAAAACTAATAATTTGTAGAATTAAAATAACTATGTGGCACTCATTTAATCACTCTACTATATTTCAATTAGCTAGCAAACAATGAGCACTGTGTCATTATACTGAAACTACAATAATTATGTGATTGTTACCCTTAAGGGGTTCCTCACAGTAAATATGCCCCATGCAATGGCTAATCGATCACAGTTCAATGAGAATAAAAAGCTATCTGACTGATAAACGAAGCAATGCCACAACAATGAATTTACGAAACAAAATATCACAAATCTAATACATCACACAAAAACAAACATTGATAAATAAAACAGTTCAATAGTCAACATCTAAAACAAAAAAAACACCTATAAATAAAACACCTGCAAAATACAAGAGTCAAAGTCTAAAAAAGATAAATAGAACACCTGCAAAATACAAGAGTCAGTGTAATAAACACCAATAAATCGAACTCCTGCAAAACACACGAGTCAGAGTTTCTCTGACAGAAACACACGTATATGCACTGGACTAAGAACCGTATAATCACTGTTCACTGACACACTCAGTACTTCCACTGTTCCGAGGCACAATATAGGGGAAAGAGGGGGGGTTCGTCGCCGCAGCTGTCAGTAGGGATTTTTTTGTCCATCTGTTGCGTGCGATCCCGCCGTCTCTGCCCTCTCATGAAGTTTCTCCCGTGTCACGTCATCTCGATTTGGTTCCATGTTTGTGTTGTCAAATTCGTGCGGTATCCTCGTTTGACACGCCAGGTTGATATTCCTGGGCAAGGATGACACTTAATGGCTCTTCTTTTGTGCCACCCTTAGCGACCAGAGAACATCGAACCATGATTTACTGTCGCTTGACAGTGGGCATCCGTCAGGAGATGTTGATAGGCGTCATTGAAGTCTGCCAGTTACTCTGGACAGTATGTGTCAAAAGGCTCCACGCCCTTTGTGTTGTTACATTCTTGGTTTATCCTCAATTGGCTCGCCGGTTTGATATTCCTGGGCAAGGATGACACTTAATGGCTCTTCTTTTGTGCCACCCTTAGCGACCAGAGGACATCGAACCATGATTTACTGTCGCTTGACAGTAGGCATCCATCAGGCAATGTCGATAGGCGTCGTTGACGTCTGCAAGTTTCTCTGGGCAGTACCTGTCAAAAGGCTCCACGCCCCTTGTGTTGTTTCACCGCGGCCGTCTCGTCACGGTCGCGTGCGTGTGGAGCGTTGCCAGCAGATGGATTTCCGCGCGGTGGACCGCTCGCCCATCTCAGGTCATCGCCTCGAGGAAGGGTCGCCCGGGGCGGCCGCCCATTAGCTCCAGGTACAAGGGAAAGTGTTTGCCGCGTACCTTCTTTTGTTGTCGGCCGCGCTCCCAAAGTGGCCTGGCTGACAGCGTGTCCTGCTGGGAAACCCGCCAGTTTACAACTAGTCCGGCTGCTCCCGCTGTCTCTTAAGAGTTTTGCCGGTTCGCTTTCACGTTCTCAACTGCATTCACAGAAATTTTTCATCATCCTTATGTGATTACACAATGTCATACATAATACCACTTAGTATTGTCTTTCACAATTTTTAAGAACAAAGTGAGACTTAATATTTTTTTAAATAAAAAAATTAGATGAATCGACAATATAAAATAAAATTTAAATGACTTGACAATGTAAAAAAATAAAAGTGAAATGACTTGACAGTATAAAAATAAAAATTTAAATGAACTGACAATATAATATTTAAATCCACATCACTAATGTGGTTCACTTACGTTTTAATAAATCAAATGCTATTTATTAATTCACTAAAATGAATAGGATTATGCCTTGTGCAAGTATAGGTCAGGGCAGCATAGGGTTCACATGTTATTTACACACACATACATGAACACCTGTTGTCTATTCTACAAACTAACTACCCATAAACATGCATTACTCAATATTCTACTTCTATCCACTACTAGTTAAGCCAATAAGCTACTTCAATGCTATTTCAACACCGTGTATATACCACTACAACATTGTTCTAATTCGTCCTCTTCTTGACGCTCGCGGCATACGTCTTGTCACATGATAAATATAGAGAACTTTCCTTAAACATACACATTAAAAAGAACAATGGTTATTTACACGCCAAAACATTTATACCAGTTCGCACACCTGAAAAGAGACTCGCAATTATACATTTATCATACTCATATATTCACACATAAAACAGTAAGAAAATTTCACCTAAAATTACGTTATCACAACAATTAATCACGCAGATGACTCTGAGAAGGTTAAAAATATTTGCATTATACAGGTTATATTACATTTTCTTACCCATTTTGCTGCGATTTCGTTCCTTCTTTACGTTACCTTTCGCTTCCAAATCAGTTATTTCGCCTGTGGTGGTTATTCTGGATTCATTTCTCATGAATGGCAAAATTGTGGTCACCTCTATTCTGTAAAACAGTATCATCTTAACATATTTAACTTACAACAGACACAAAAGATCCGAATCCTCCTGTAGTTTAAATGACAAATGTTTTGCTTTATCCTTATTACCTTAAACCAAGCTTTTCTTCGTTCCCATAATCAAAATTATTTAATCATCCTCTACCTTCAAGAGGGAAATTTCCTCAGTACAAATCATATAGGCTGCAGTGCATCCCGCACCAGCGAAAACAGTAAGCTGTAATGCTCACAGCATCAGCAAAACACATAAACGTCGCTTTTCTAGGACAAGTATTAACGCAGAATAATTTTTTAGGCTTTGGCTCAACATCAATCAAGACTACAAAAAGGATCCATATTTCCGTTCCATTCTCAATTTGCTGAAAAGCTGCTCGTATTTGACTACCACAATAATATTTCAGAGCCACGTAAATTACACAAACCACAATTCTTCTTTCACCTTGAAGGGAATCAATATACTTACGAAATCCACAGACAGCACTTTACGTACTCAGCTATAAAGAACAAAAAAAAAGACATATCATCAATATTAACATATCATCGCATATTGGAAGCCAATGGTTCAACAATCGTGTTATCGCATCCTGTTTTCAAGATTCCAAACTTACTCATTCCTTTCTCAGAGTTCTCCTATCTTAAAATATTCATACAGCACGCATACTATAGTAAGAGATCCTCATTTATACTGACAGATATAGAATAGTAATAGATAGATAGTAGCACTGAAAGCAGAAAATCGGAAACAAGGCTACTAACAGCTGGGGACCTGGGTTTGCCAGACCCATAATACCCACAGATCGGATATTCCCCTGAGTTTATGCACTAATTCAGCAACGATCTTGCTTCTCTCAGGAGCGACTCCATTCAATTTACACACAAAAAAAACATAAACAGCATTTTACTCGTTCACAAAGAAACCTTTTATCTTCACGTTTGAATCAAACTAAATCCTAATTGCACAAAAAAAATTTAAAACATCACTTCAATCCATCACATAGAAACATCTTTATCACTATTTTTACCAACATATTATTCAAAATGCATGTTATAAATTTAAACTAATCAATTGTCTCTCTTCACCGTCCTCTCTACTCCTCACTGCTCTTTCTACTCAATGTATGGTTTTACATTTGACACATGGTGTAGTCCTTTTGATTTCTTCGATCGAAGAGTTTCCACTTCTATGGCGTTCTTATGGGGAATCTTCCTTATCCGATACGGGCCGTTAAAGAGATTAAAAAATTTCTTGCAGACACCTGACCGTTTGTTAGACAGCTTGTGTGATCTGATAAGAACTTTTTGTCCTACATGAAACACTGTTTTTCTCACGTGTTTCTTATACGCCTTGACTCTGGCTTCTGCTGCACGCTTGATGTTGCGTAAAGCTAAGTCAACAATTGCGTTCTGGCGTAGTCTCGGCTCTAATGGCCAAGGCACCACCTCTTTGAATTTGCTTGGGGGCTCCTTGTTTTTTAGCACAGTGATTGGCGGAAGCTTTGTTGACGTATTAGGCAACTCATTAATTATGTTCTGAAATCCTTTTAGGTGTATGTCCCACGATCGGTGATCACGACTGCAGTATAACCTACATAATTTTCCTAATTCACGCATAATACGCTCACTGGGGTTCGAGCTGGGGTGAAAAAGAGATATATATATATAGGTTTAATTCTTCTTCTTCGAAGCATCCGCTGCCAGTATTGCGATCTAAATTGTGGTCCATTATCCGAGATAACCCTTTTCACGCTCCCAACTTCATGCAGAAACTGCTTTGCAAATGCAGTTGCCACTGCCCTTCCTGTGGCTCGCTTCAACGGAGTCAGACACACAAACTTGGAGGTTAGCTCCACCGCTACGAAAACATATGCAAAACCTGCTTTAGATCGTATTAGTGGCCCAAATAGATCCACGGCCGCGAGGTCACAAAGTTTTCTTGGTATTATCGGGTGCAATGATGCAGCATAAGTCACTGTGGCCGCCTTTGCTCGCTGACAAGGTCCGCACACTCTAAGTACACCACGAACACGCCGTAGCATGTTATTAAAATAGCATGTCTCTTTCAGTTTTTCACAACATTTCTGTGCTCCGAAGTGACCATAACTCAAGTGTATGTACCATATAATTTTGTTTACGAGTTCCTCCGGAATCACCAACACCCATCTGGAGTCGTCCGGGGCTCGTTTCTTGAATAATATTCTATTGCGCACTAAGTAGTACTGGCGTATTCCTACATTCTCCTTGTCCTCCCACTTCGTCTTTATATCTTTCAGTACAGCGTCCTTATCCTGTTCGTCCGCTATACTCCCTAAAGAGGTGGTAACAAAATTCTCGAACGCTACATTCTGTAAGTATAGGATGCTAAAATTATTTTCACCCAGTTCCCTTTCTTCTGTGTGAAGCAAACCTATAGGAATGCGCGATAGAGCGTCAGCAATTACATTTTTTTGTCCAGGAATGTATTCTACAGTGAAGTTATATTCCTGTAGGTATAGTGCCCAGCGTCCTAGTCTCCCATGCGTGATTTTTGTGCTCATAAGAAATTGGAGTGCACGATGGTCAGTGTACACCTTGGTGGTCCTCCCAAATAAAAAATACCTAAATTTTGAGAATGCCCAAACTATCGCGAGTGCTTCGAGTTCCGTCACAGAATAATTTTTTTCACATCGAGAGAGCACCCTGCTCCCAAACGAGATTGTTTTCCAAGTTGTAATATCATCATTTCCTTCCGTTTGAAACAGTACCGCACCTAATCCTGACAAGGAACTGTCCGTCATTAAACAGAATTCTTGTGTCAGATCGGGATGCACGAGGATGGGAGCCTCTACCAATGCCTTTTTCAATTTATAAAAATCATCCTGTGCCTCTTGATCCCAGACCCACAAAGCGTTCTTCCCTGTTAGTCCACATAGACGGGGTGTACCAAGTACACTAAAATTTATAAATCGCTTATAAAAGTTACACAGGCCTAAGAATGCGCGCAACTGTTTTTTATTTGTCGGCATTGCACACTTCGCTATTGCCGCAATTTTCTCCGGGTCAGGTTGTATTCCATTTGCTGAGACAATATGGCCTAAGAATTTTATGTTCTCTCGTCCGAACTGTGACTTATCTAAGTTGACTGTTACACCTGCCTTCTCAAAAACATTCAGTAGTCTGTTCAGAACGTCATTATGGTCCTCCCACGACTTTTCCGCAATTAATATGTCATCCACGTAAATTGTCACTCGCTGTTTCAAATCATCAGGTAAAATGCTATTTAATCCCCTTATAAAAGCAGCTGATGAGACATTTAGTCCGAACGGGAGGCGCCGGAATCGGAAACAATTTCCGTAATACAGGAACGCAGTATATAATCTGCAAGATGGGTGTAGCACGATTTGCCAAAAACTCGAACGGAGGTCGACAGATGATAGTACCTTTACCCCGTGAAAACGTTGTAAGAGTTCCTCAAGGCTCTCAGGCCTGTCCGTTTCCGACATAATAATTGTGTTTATCTGTCTCGAGTCTAGCACCAAACGAACCGAGTTGTCGCGTTTTGGCACGACAAGCAAGGGTGAGTTGTACGAGCTTACTGCCCGCTCAATTATTCCTTGTTCTAACATCTTGTTTATTTCCTTCTCCACCTGGGCTTTATATGCCACGGGAATAGGGTATGGTCTAACAGAAAACTTCTGATGTTCACGTACCCTGAATTGGTAAGTAAAACCCTTAATCGCCCCGGGAGTCTCAGAAAATACCCGTTCATGATTCCTAAGTAGGCAATACAATTTCTCCTTTTCCCTGTCCGTGGTTCTGACACCCGCGATGCTCTTTCTCAGTGCATCAGCAAAAGCAACATCTTTTCCCTGCTCACCAGACGTAGAGCACGACTCACTTACGTAGTTCACGAGTAGCTCCAGTCTGGGTTGCGACTCGGTTTGAGTTTGAAATTTTAGGCAACTAATTTCTGATTCGGCACGTAATATGCATTCATCAAATACTAAATTAATTGGCTGATCCCCAACATGAACTGTCATTACTCCTCCACCCATGTCAATTACTGCATGGTGGGCATTCATGAAGTCATTTCCTAAAATCATTGCCACATTCAGCATTGGGAGCACAAAGAAATTGTACTCAAACTCTCTTCCCTGGCAGGGAAAATTAAGCCGAGTCTGCCTTCGGATTTCTATGCTCTTACCGTAGATTGCGCCCTTCACCTTTATTCCTCGCACTTGAAAAACGGGCCAAGTCCCAGTCCCTTCGCATTTTTGAAATGCTGCCTCGCTCACTATCGAGAAAGGGCTTCCAGTGTCAATGACACACTTAAAACATATTTCGTTTACTGCAACTGTCACGACTGGATTTATGCCAGAAATTTTAGCACTCGTAGTTTCTTGCAACAAATCCTCTCTAATATCTTCCCTCTCTTTATACCGTATGCAGTCCTTTGCCATGTCGCTCATTTGTTCCGATTGGGCGCCTTCTGCGCTGATCGTTTGTCATTGCCGGTTTTGTTCATTTCCATTTGCTGGATTATGTCTAGGGTTAGCCGGCCGAATTTCAACATCATGAGGTGCTCCGCCTACAGTCCTATTCCCACCGTGTTCACCGTGATATCGATTCTGGTTGCCGTAACTGTTCCGTTCACGATTCTGTCCACGTCCTCGATCATTTCTGTTGTTCCACCTGTGTTCGCGACTGTTACCCCAGTTTCTATACGGCCTGTCCCGATTATTGTTCCGTTCGCGTCGCGACGACCAGTCACGCCGTTGATTAGTACTACGGCCACGACTGCGATCGCGCTGCTGTGCCCCGTAATAACTTTGTGCCTGATTAGGCGGGCATTCTGCTGTATTATATTCCAAATCTTGGAGAAGTGTTTTAAACGTTTCCACGTCCTCTTTGCATCGTCCCGCAAGAATGACGTGCCGCAAGTGCATCGGCAATTTGGTGATGCATATCCTAATTAGTTCCGCAGGCCCGTATGGGTCGTATAAAAATTGATTTGCCTGCAGCATGTGGTCGAATAGACGTGCAGGGCTGCCGAAACCAGACTGGTTCTAATTTGGCAGCATAATTATGCCATGTTTGACCCTATCTTGTGCCGCTTCCGACCAATAGGCGGACAGAAAGGCTTGTCGAAACTCCCGAGTGGAGTTGCAGTGACGCGCTGCCGACCTCATGCGAATCGCCGGTTCGCCTTCCAAATAGCCACACATATATTCTATCTTATGTGAACTTGCCCAGTCGGGAGGAAGACAGAACTCAAATTGCTCGAGCCATGCTCGTGGATGTATTCCTTTTTGCGAATTTCGGAATATCTCAAACTTTCTCACCGTAAGGAAATGTTTGAAATCAAATCCCCGCATTTCCTCCTGGCGAGGCCCTTGAATGTTTCTATTATTCTCATGTCTGCCCCTCAAATTACATTCTTCCCTGTCGTCAAAATCTCCCTCGTGGCCGGAGTCCCTCTCTGCACTGTTCGTACGGCTATTTTTAGTGCTGCTGGCGAGTTCGGAATCACACGCCATGCGGTTTTCCAGATGCGCCACGCGTTCTTGTAATTCGCCTGTTACAGCTTTGTGTTGTCTGTTCACTTCAAACTGTCCCTTCTGAAATCTAAGAAGCGAACGCACTTCTTCGGCCTCTGCGGCCGCTACCGGTGTAGTATTGTTCTCGCTTTCCGTCAGCTTCATCGTGCCTACAGTGTCCGCTAATGCCGCAATCTTATCATCAATTTGTCTCTTGTCCTCCGCCCCAGTCTGCTTCAATTGTTCTATTTGCTGTTCCAACGCGTGGATCGCTAAACTGTTGTCCGCTATTGTGTTGCTAACAAACGTGGGACAATGCGTTTCCGCCTCTTGGACCCTCGAGATAACCTGCTGGTGTTCCCTTTGGCATTCTTCCCTCAGCTCTTGGAAATTCCTAAGTAGCCGTTCTTCGCTTTCTTTAGATTCGGTATCGCCCCTCCGCTTGCTCTGTTCTAAAGCTTGCAGACGATCATCGATTTGTTCAAATGTACAGCCTAATTCTTTCATAATATCACTTTTTATCTCACTTGCCAGATTGTTTATTCTTTGTGAGATATCATCGGACACTCTCTGCATCGATTTGTCGACTTTATTTGTCTGCTGGATTAGTTTTTTGTCTATTTGTTCGCCTAGCTCGCGGATCGATTTTTCGGATTTCTCTGCGTTTTCTTTATTTTGTTGCAATAAGGCTTTCATGAGTTCTGCTACATCAATTTGGTTAGTTAGAGGCAAATTAATTTCTGGCTCTGATTTGAGCCCGTTCGTGCTGTTTTGCATTTCGTCTGAAGTATTCCTCATTGCATTTTCGGAACCGCCCGACGCGTTAATATTGGAAATCAAATTATCCCCTTAGTCCATGTTGCTTAAGTTGTTGGACCGCTTACTTTTAGCTTGGTTACGTGTTTGCATTAGTGCAATTTATACTCAGTACGCAACACACTAATCACAATAAATGTGTCCCCCAAAAATTACGACAGTCACACGAAAGATACCCAACCTAGTACACACTTTTTCACACGCAAAACAAATTTTTATCTTTGATCGAAACAGTGGAATTTACAAGCGAGAAAAAAAAGCACACAGACATATAAAACACACAAATATAAAAAACACAACAAGACAAACAACGCAACGCCGATCAACAACGCCGTGAATCTTTTGAAAGTCTGCTCGGAAACAACGCAGAAGTTGTTTGAGCGCTGTAGGGAAAAAAAAAATTAAGATTATAACACGCTCGCAATCTAACATTTCAGAGATTCCAGAGTCTAGCGGAATCACAGAACAGGGTCGCCATGTGTAATGTTTGTAACTTTAATTTGGTATGCTGATAGCGTACTGATGGTCAATAAAAGCGGTTTAAAACTGTGATCTGTCTGGGGACGTTAACCGTGGATTACTGGGCAACTGTTTCATCAGATATTTAGTCTAGGTTTACCAAGCCGACTAACATTAATGATAATCTTTTAATAGTCATACAAAACCGGTAAAATATATATATATAAAAAGGAGAATTTAAATAAAAAGAAAGAAATCAGTTTATATTTGGAAATTTATTTTAAGATTGTTCATTGAAATTTCAGCATATTATACGTGAGTTATAACTGAGCTGGTGCCTTATTTACGATTGAAAAGAATGTGAGATTGTAATCTTACGGAACACATAAAATATGGAGCCAAGATTTGGAAAACTGCATACAACACTCCATTCATAAAATAACACACGAAGAACATTGAAACATAAGCAAGAAGAAATTAACCACAACCAACAGATTCAGTTTTTACCCAAAGAAATTACGTCCATACCACAATCCTGTCCGTCATGTAATTACTACACACTGGTATACTAAATTCATATTAACTCTTTGTGAAGTCTTCGCAAAAAGAATAGCTGAGGGCTACTTTGATGATTACACCACATGCTCCACGTGGTCAACTTAGTTTACACAAAGCGTACAACTCCACAATAATTTTGATAATTAAAATACTTTAGATCGAAAAGCAATTGACCAAAGAAAAACCTTGAACTGGTTACTAACGTCTTACTATTAACCTGATGGGTCAAACAGTTATATAAGCACGTGGTAGTGGTCTCGCAAAGTACACCCCACGTGGGCTGAACATAAAGAAAAGTTGCTATATTGAAAATATAGTCAAGACGAGACGTTATAATCACACAAGCATTCGCATTTAAGATTGATGAACTTAGTTAGAGTTACAGATCAACACGTGGTTCCACTTTACTCACAAAGTAGTAACAAAGCAACTACCGCAAAATAATCTGAATTTAACACGAGAATTACACTCCGCTGCACTTTAAGATAGCATTAGATATTTTAGAGCTAAACCTGAAATCAAGGTGATTAAATTTTCAGTTAGGCTGAACTTAAGAAATCCATTGTCCTACGGACTTAACAGACACGCGTTTAGCCGGAGATCTTACCACTTCAGACGCTCGCCACGGCCACACTGCAACTGCCCTACTGCCGAGCGTGCTTCCTGAGGGTGGCTCACAAAGACCAACGGAAGTGGCCAGAGGGGCAGCTTCCTATACCAACATGACAACGGACGGACAGGACCATACTAAGGATAGAAACCTCTTTGCTTTTAGGAAGCGTAGCTACCTGTTCCGACGTTGGTCCTACTGTTCTCTAGCAGACAGCCTTGTCTGCTACCCTCAAGCATGCAACTAGAAATACATATGCTCATTCATCCTCTCACACAAAAGGGAAGGGGGATGACAGTATCTTATCATATACAGTATATAAAAGAGAGCGGATGTAGGTTCCGTATGAGACTGTGTGACATGAATTACATATAAGAATTACATATAAACTGTGCTTTAAAGTGTAGTAGTGTGACAGATCGTTCTTGTTTATGTGTAAAAGTAACACGTTCCACTGCTCAGTCTCCTCCCAGATAGTCAGAAACGCCACAGTACATTTAGAAGAGGAATTTATTCCATAAATGGCAACAGATTTAAGAAATTAAACATGAAAGGAATCCAACAGAGACCTTTCAATGTCTAAAAAATTAGATTGATGGAGAGACCAAGCTGTCTAAGTAAGAATGGCTAGAGGACAAGGGCAAGGGAAAGACAGAAGTTACGAATACAACAATTAAAGAGAATTTTGGAGAAGAGGGAAACACCAGCATGAATACCAAGAGCTCAATGAGTGAACCAATATTAAGCAAAGAAAGGAAAACTGGAAAGTGGAAGGAATATATAGAGAGGCTGTACAGTGGAAATGTACATGAAGACAGTATTACAGAAGCTGAAGAGCAGTAAATTTAAAGACTTAAGTAGAATCAAGGAACCTGGAGTACACGACATTCCATCAGAATTTTATAGATACGTGGGAGAACCAGTCACAACAAAACTTTTCCACCTGATGTGCAAAATTTATGAGACAGGCGAAATTCCCTCATTCCGTAAATATAATGTAAAAATTCGAATTTCAAAGGAAGTCAGCGCCGATAGGTGTGAATGCTGCTAGTAATTAATGGTTGCAAAACACTGATACAAATTATTTACTGAAGAATGGAAAAACTGCTTACAGAGAAGAGTAGGAAAACACTAGGCAATAATGACTTTACAACTCAGTTTGGAAGACAGGTTACGGAAAGGAAAGTTGTTTAAAAGCATTTGTATATTTGGAGAAGCCTTTTGCCGGCCGGAGTGGCCGAGCGGTTAAAGGCGCTACAGCCTGGAACCGCACCACCGCTACGGTCGCAGGTTCGAATCCTGCCTCGGGCATGGATGTGTGTGATGTCCTTAGGTTAGTTAGGTTTAAGTAGTTCTAGGTTCTAGGGGACTTATGACCACAGCAGTTGAGTTCCATAGTGCTCAGAGCCATTTGAACCATTTTTTGAGAAGCCTTTTAAAAATCTTGATTGTAATACTTTCTTTGAAATTCTGAATGCAGCAAGGATAAAACACAGGGAGCGATAGGAGGTGTACAACTTGCACAGAAACCAGACTGCAGTTATGAGAATAGGATATGAACGGGAAGAAAAGTAGTTGAAAATGGGGCAAGACAGGGTTGTAGCCTTTCCCTGGTCCTATTTGATCTGTACTTAGAGCAACTATGGATGAATTTGGAAAGGTGATTAAAGATGAGGGAGAAGAAATAAACTAGGAAGTTGGCCATTGACAATTTAATTCTGTCAGAGACAGCAAAAGACTAAGGAGAGCTGTTGGGCATGGCAGGTAGTGTCTACAAAAGAGTTTATGGGGTGAATAGCAACATAAGTAAAACTAGAATAGAGAAATGTAGTCAAATAAGGTCAGGCAATGCAGAGAGAATGAGAGTAGGAAATGAGACATTAAAAGTAGTTGATGATGGTCGAAGTAGAGGGAATATAAAACGCAGACTGGCGATAACAAGGAAAGCAAGTCTCAACAAGAGAAATATGTTAGCATAGAATACAGATTTAAGTTTGTTTGTTTTCTTGATAATTTTGTCTGATGGTAAAACCAATAATAACTGATAAATTTAAGTATTAGTGAGGCTTCTCTGAAAGGTTTTGTCTGGGGTGTAGCCTTTCAGCGAAGTGAAACGTGGATGCTAAGCAGTTCAGACAATTAGAGAATATAAACTTTTGAAATGTGGTAATGCAGAAAAATGCTAAATATTACACGGATAGATCGAGTAATTAATAAAGAGGCCTGAAACCAGCTTGCGAAAAATGAACTTTTATGGCTATTCAAAGACGAACAAGCTTGTCCAGGACAGACTATCGTGGAGAGTTGCCCAAACCAGTCTTCCTGGCACTTTAGTTTTAAACGTCAGTTGTAGTGCATAGTTGATAAAGTATTGGCTGCATGGTATGAATGTTGAAAGTCAGTAAAAACAAATTATAAAAATTAAATATTCTGTCAATGCACTGTTTTTGGTAGAATGTAAGAAAAGATATGACCGTGTAATACAACAACTCCAGAGTGATCACAGACATATGGCAGCTGTGAATGCTTCCAGAGTATTGTTTTAAAGTGAAAACCAAAAGGTGTCAGAATTTTACAGAGAAAATAAGCTCTGAAGATGAGGTGTTTAAACCAGTGTTCAGATTATTTTGTTCAACTCGTGCTCTAACTCATTCTAATAACCTCCTCATATGACCGCTCCAACAGCTAGGTTGCTTGGAGTGGATTTGTCTTGAATGATTAGATATTGTAACTTTCCACTTTTTCAACTCACAACTTAATAAACAAAAAAGTTAGTTATCCAAAAGAGCAACGGTGCTCATTACTTAAAAGAAATGAAATGTGAAAAACTGAAGAACAACTAATAGCTGAATGATGATGAAGTTCCTGAAAATTCGTATTCACCAGAACGATCTTCATTGTTTGCATTCCACTGCAAACTTTTTCAGTTCCTTTTCCCCCAATAATAAGTGTGTTCTAGATAACAATCTTCAAATGCCTTTCTCACAATGTTGAACTTCATATACAGAGTGGTTTTTAATTAAACTTATGCTAGTTGAGAGAGTATACACGGAAAACTATTTACCCTTTGGATACCCAATTTCATAGGAGTGATGTTCTGACTGTGCACTGCAGGATTTAGGCTGTCGGTATTGTTACTGGCATTAACTGCCGCTAGGCTTCGGTGTTGGTACAACGATGTAGTGTTAAACACAAATGCAAGTGTGCATTACAGTTGCCAACAGTCAACATGGGCCTGAACAATGTGAACAGGACTTTTCTCATAAAACTGATTTATAAAAACAGCAGCTGTAGTGCGAGTGTTGACCTATTACAGGAACACAGAGAGGTCTTCTTTCCACACCGGGGTTGAAGAACGTGATTCGGAAGTTAGAACAAACGCATTTTAGGAATTGCTCCTGGAAGAGTTCGACAGCCAGTTGCACCGTAAATTGTTGAAGAAGTTTCTGTTGCCTTGGATGAGAATGCTGGACGCAAAGTGCGACCTTCAAACAGTGCACGAGCTATGACAAGACAACTGAACATTCCATGGTACACCGTCCGAAAAGTGCTGTAAACAAGTATGAAACAGTGTTTCTACTACGGTTGCAGGCTGTTATGGACGCACATGATCAGCATTTTGAGCGACGTTTGTAACCTGGAACGTAAAAATTGTACGGAATCAACAAACGTGGAAAATAAAAGGAGTTTATTCTGGTTTATTCATTATTTCTCTTTCCCATGTACTTACAATTGTTTCCACAAAGATTCATTGTCCTATGATCACTAGTATTTCATGGGGGCATTATTAAGTAGCAAAGGTTTAATTATAACTATTATGTACATGGTACAGTAAATTCGAGACCATTCTCCACAAATGGTTCAAATGGCTCTGAGCACTATGGGACTCAACTGCTGAGGTCATTAGTCCCCTAGAACTTAGAACTAGTTAAACCTAACTAACCTAAGGATATCACAAACATCCATGCCCGAGGCAGGATTCGAACCTGCGACCGGAGCGATCTTGCGGTTCCAGACTGCTGCGCCTTTAACCGCACGGCCACTTCGGCCGGCCATTCTCCACATTGTGCCTGCTTTCCATGTGGTGTCTCAAGGAATTTTCTTTCTCAGTGAGGTCTCACAGACTACTACTACTTCGCAAAGCATTCGGCTGCCAAACATAGCGCCAGAAACATAAACAATAGATACACAACAGTATCAACTTTCGAAATATGACCATTTTGTCATTGTTATATATACATGAACTTAAAAAGATTGTATAGTTATGTATAATTATAAATCATGTTTTCATAAGGCTTATGTTTGATTTTCAAATTATTGATTCGATCATTGTTTATCATCTATGGTCACAATTAGAGCATAGATTTTTATATAATATCAACACGCAAACGTGTATACATTTATCTAATGAAAATGGCTAAAATATATAAGAAAATGTCTAATATCACGAACATATTTTATGAAGTATTTATCATAAAACATTAATTTCAAACGAAATCAAAATGTGAATTACACCATAGCCTACTGCACTAAAGAGCCAAAGAAACTGGTACACCTACTTAATAATATCGTGTAGGACCCCCGCGAGCACGCAGAAGTGCCGCAACACGACCTGGCATGGACTAGAGTAATGTCTGAAGTGGTGCTGGAGGGAAATGACACCATGAATCCTGCAGGGCTGTCCATAAATCCGTAAGAATACGAGGAGATAGAGATCTCTTCTGAACAGCACGTTACAAGGCATGCCAGATAAGCGCAATAGTGTTCATGTCTGGCGAGTTTGGTGGACAGCAGAAGTGTTTAAACTCAGAAGAGTGTTTCTGGAGCCACTCTGTAGCAATTATGGAAGTGTGGGGTGGCACATTGTTCTGCTGGAATTACCCAAGTCCGTCGGAACGCGCTATGGACATGAAGGGATGCAGGTGATCAGACATAATGCTTACGTATGTGTCATCTGTCAGAGTCGTATCTAAACGTATCAGGGGTCCCATATCACTCCAACTGCACACTCCCCACACTATTACAGAGCGTCCACAGCTTGAACAGTCCCCTGCAGACAAGCAGTATCTATGGAGCCATGAGGTTGTCTCCATACCCGCACACATCCATCCGCTAAATGCAATCTGAAACGAGACTCGCCCGACCAGGAAACATGTTTCCAGTCATTATCAGTCCAATGTCGGGACTGACGGGCCCAGGCGAGGCTTAAAGCTTTGTGTCGTGCTGTTATCAATGGTACACGAGTGGGCCTTCAGCTCCGAAACCCCATATGGATGTTGTTTCGTTGAATGGCTCGCGCTCTCACACTTGTTGATGGCCGAGAATTGAAATCTGCAGAAATTTTTGGAACGGTTGCACTTCTGTCACATTGAACGATTCTCTTCAGTCGTCGTTGGTCCCGTTCTTGCAGAATCTTTTCACAGTCGCAGCAATGTCAGAGATTTGATGTTTTACTGGATTCCTGATATTCACGGTACACCTGTGAAACGTCCGTACGGGAAAATCACCACTTCATCGCTACCTCGGAGATTCGATGTCCCATCGCTCGTGCTCCGACTATAAAACCTCGTTCAAACCCACTTCAATCTTTATAACCTGCCACTGTAGCAGAAGTAACTGATCTAACAACTGCGTCAGACACTTCTTGTCTTATATAGGCACTGCCGACGACATTGCCGTATTCTGGCTGTTTACATATCTCTCTATTTCAATACACATGCCTATACCAGTTTCTTTAGCGCCTCAGTGTGTATTATCTTCACACGAAGTTAAACGTGCCAGAAATACGAGAAGAACATTAAAAAATCGCATCTGAAGTTAATTAATTTTTTATTTAGGAACTTTATACTGCGTTGATATACGAAAGTTATTTTCTGTCACATCTACTCGTATTTACTAAAACGCCCATTTTTTCTGAAATTACGAAGGTGCCCTACATAACCTTTCATTCTAAAGCGCAGTGAACGAACAAATACTTCTCCACACTCTCTGCTGTCACAAATATAGCGTTTTAGAAAGAATGTCTTTATAGGAGGAATATCGCAGGACGTGCGCATTTTAGGAAATGAAATATTCCTGGAGAGGTGGCTGCTGCAGTACCTTCCCCCACGCTGAGGATGCTTCAGATAGCAGTAAAAATTAAGTAACCAAGACTTCTGGCCAAAACAACGTGAAACTTCTCACTACCCTCCACCGAATATCACTTCTTGTGTCAGTCCGCTTCCCTTTGACATTCTCAACAATTTCTAACGAATTCTGCAAAGGTAACGCAATAGAGTCTAATTGATTAATGCTGCTAGCAAGGAAGCCAATGTTTCTATGGGTTTACCGCAGACCATTTTCGATTTTAGCATTTTGTGCTTCTCGTACTGAAACTAAAGATGCTCTCGAAATAAATCAGTCACACTTACCACAACTTAAAAATGATCGTTACAAAAGCCAACAGCTTTAACCCATGTATCACACCTCGTCAGCGCAGGCTCGGACGGCAACGTTTCGGTAGCAGTTCGATGTAGAACGACACACGATACTTGGCTGTGAGAAACACTTTCTTGGTGTATGAAATTGTTTTATTTTGTTCTGGGTATCCCGAAGTGATATTCTAACACACTACGACACGTTGCACTATACGGGCAACCGATGAAGAGGATTAAATGCCCATACAATACGTGTTTGGTAGTTACCGTCGTCAGCAAGTACACTGCAACATGCGGAAACATAACAAGAACGTTTTCTTCTTGAATTCTCTCAAGCTATAGTACTTTATGACTGTCGTTCACAAATTGTGCTACTGATGATTGATTTGACTTTGCAAAAAATCGAGTATGGCAACAATAATACCGCCAATTAAACGTGCCCATACGGCTGCTGTTTCGTAGACTGGTATCTATATGTGGTGGTTACATATATAGAGCCATATACGTTTCAGAACTTCTGGTAATATAAATCTAAATAGTTTTCCTTTCTTGTTGATTCCACAAGAATCTGTTACCTGCAGACTTCTCTAGAAATAGGTGATATTTGAGCACTTGAATTTTAAACCATGGAATGTTAGCAGCAATCACAGTGGAGCAGATACCAACAAACAGCCGGCCTCGGTGGCCGTGCGGTTCTAGGCGCTCCAGTCCGGAGCCGCGCTGCTGCTACGGTCGCAGGTTCGAATCCTGCCTCGGGCATGGGTGTGTGTGATGTCCTTAGGTCAGTTAGGTTTAAGTAGTTCTAAGTTCTAGGGGACTGATGACCACAGCAGTTGAGTCCCATAGTGCTCAGAGCCATTTGAACCATTTGAACCAACAAACAAACAAAATTATTTGTGGAACTCAGAGCCTTATGTATCTGTGTCAATGACTTCTGCTTCTTTGGCGATTACACTGCTTTGTTCTTTTGTGCACATCACTATACGTATGTTTCTGAAGTTCGGACCTCGTAGAGCACCCGATCTGTTTATTCTGCACGATATACGACGATCTCCCCGTCTGTTGTGGAAGTATCATTCATTGTAACCCAATATCTTAATTTAAATGATAACTTTGATGCAACAGGAGTCATCATGAACACAAACAAAACTGTCCAGAGTTTCTAAGAAGAACTGTTTGACAAACTTTCTTTAGTGTACGCTATACCCAGTTCTAAACCTGCGGAAGTCGCTAGTAGTCGGAAGAAGAGGGCCGACAGCACTTTCTTTGTTCCCCTGATAATCTCCACAGCACACAAAGCCTTTTTCTACCCGTGATAATGCCTACTACAATGCTATATAGAGTTTTCTTATGCTTTTCTTTTGAGAAATGAATTTTCATATCTTATAATATTAATCAGAAGAACGTCCTTCATAACCCAATTAAAAGCGCAATTAACCACGTTTTATTGCACTAGAATACGATTTTGACGGTTTTCAACTTTTACGATTGGTCAGACTAGGATATTTTTCTAACTGAATGGCTTGCACAAGGTGTGGAGTAATATGAAAATGGTAAAGAAGCAATAATTCATATTATGAAGTTAAAATATTTAAAAATATGTATATATATCAAAACTGGCAACGTAATTCCTGAACATTCATAGTTTGCATGTGTGTAGGAGCAGAGGAAAAACATTTAATTCCAGAAAAATCTGTCCTGTAGCCGTAAGCATTAATACAGTTTACAAATTTTCTAAAAAAAATAACGAAAAAGTTACACTTGATTGATTACTAAAATTTTACGAAGGTTACTCTGGTTGAGAGAGTCATAATCATATGTAAAATAGATGATACGTTACTTCAGTCTGGACTCCCCCCCCCCCTTCCCCAGTACCCCTGATCCCTTTACAGTATTATTTGAGTTTTTCCCAGTTATCGTGTATTTCACTTTCATTTACGAACATTGGGGTGATAAAATATAAATTAATGAGCAATAATTAACATTGTTACAAGAATACCTGTTTTAATATTCCTCGTAATGTTATGGTATTTCAGTGATACCACTAAATAAATATCTTGAACTACTGTTAACGTCTTATCATTAAGAATTCTTTTTTATCATTTACTGTTGTTGTTTTCTTGGTTATAGAATCTTATTCTCAAAATAGCTTTCATTATGCAGGAGCGTACACCTTTTTTTGTGAGTTATGAAAAGTAAAATTGTGAAAAGTGTTAGTTAATGGTCGCTGTGCGAAGTCAAATTTAAAAATTGGTGTATCTCATGTTTCAGATTGCACTGACAAATGAACAAACAGGTCAACTCCACAAACTGCTGTGCGAACCTCTCTGTCCAGAAAGCTGTCCAGCATGATCCCTCTACTGTGAACTCTGAGGAGATCTGTAACAGGTACTATTATTGCCAGCATCGATGGTACTGTACACAAGGCGTCTGCCTTTGCTGCGCTCTATTTCAGTAATCGGATAATGCCACAATTTTCTTAAAAAAATGGTTTGCGTTTAAGCGTTATGCAGTGCCCATTATTGTATGTGGTTTCTATATGTTCCGGATCAGTTTTATAATACTAGAAAATATGAAAGATTTCTCAGGTTGCTTTCATTGAGTGACAGAATGTTGTTGGACCACAAAGGGCAACATGTTGTGTCAGTTCTTAAGGCTGTGCATATATAGTTGTTACTATTGCTTTGCGTTTGTTCTGTGCAATACATTTTGGTGTTTAGTTTAAAATCTAGCTACCACTTAGTACTGTGCGGCTTTTGTATTACGAACTGTTTCGTGACATTATGTTAACAAAATTAAAATTTGTCAATCTGCAACTGCAGATAAAGCAAAGACTTTCAGCCTTTAATGTTTGTTTACTTAACATGCTGATAAATGGGTTACATAAGTTTCATAGTATCTTAGAAGAAAGATTAAGAAAAGGCAAACCTACGTTTCTAGCATTTGTAGACTTAGAGAAAGCTTTTGACAATGTTGACTGGAATACTCTCTTTCAAATTCTGAAGGTGGCAGGGGTAAAATACAGGGAGCGAAAGGCTATTTACAGTTTGTACAGAAACCAGATGGCAGTTATAAGAATCAAGGGGCATGAAAGGGAAGCAGTGGTTGGGAAAGGAGTAAGACAGGGTTGTAGCCTCTCACCGATGTTATTCAATCTGTATATTGAGCAGGCAGTAAAGGAAACAGAAGAAAAATTCGGAGTAGGTATTAAAATTCATGGAGAAGAAATAAAAACTTTGAGGTTCGCCGATGACATTGTAATTCTGTCAGAGACAGCAAAGGACTTGGAAGAGCAGTTGAACGGAATGGACAGTGTCTTGAAAGGAGGATATAAGATGAACATCAACAAAAGCAAAACGAGGATAATGGAATGTAGTCAAATTAAGTCGGGTGATGCTGAGGGAATTAGATTAGGAAATGAGACACTTAAAGTAGTAAAGGAGTTTTACTATTTGGGGAGCAAAATAACTGATGATGGTCGAAGTAGAGAGGATATAAAATGTAGACTGGCAATGGCAAGGAAAGCGTTTCTGAAGAAGAGAAATTTGTTAACATCGAGTATTGATTTAAGTGTCAGGAAGTCGTTTCTGAAAGTGTTTGTATGGAGTGTAGCCATGTATGGAAGTGAAACATGGGCGATAACTAGTTAGGACAAGAAGAGAATAGAAGCTTTCGAAATGTGGTGCTACAGAAGAATGCTGAAGATAAGGTGGGTATATCACGTAACTAATGAGGAGGTATTGAATAGGATTGGGGAGAAGAGAAGTTTGTGGCACAACTAGACTAGAAGAAGGGATCGGTTGATAGAACATGTTTTGAGGCATCAAGGGATCACAAATTTAGCATTGGAGGGCAGTGTGGAGGGTAAAAATCGTAGAGGGAGACCAAGAGATGAATACACTAAGCAGATTCAGAAGGATGTAGGTTGCAGTAGATACTGGGAGATGAAGAAGCTTGCACAGGATAGAGTAGCATGGAGAGCTGCATCAAACCAGTCTCAGGACTGAAGACCACAACATCAAACAACAAGTTTCATAGGAAGAGAATTATAGACAGAAACTTAATATTGCAGGAAATATCTCTCAATCCTTTTCAGAACTCGCACCACCAACCAGCCTGTGTGCGCTCACTCAAGCTGCTGTATGAGGCCTTGTGCGAGATATCAGAAACTGTTGCGTCAGCTCACGAGTGGCTCCTTGTGACTTCCTTACTGACTGTGGCCATGAGCACAGTGCAAGCGATTTACTTCGTCGCTAGTGGGGCGAACACGTTGGATGCACAGAGCGCCACGATCCGACGGCACAAGTGGTTATCGGTGCTTGTCAGAGAGACATTATGGTTTGTCCATCCAAGTCTCTTCATCTCTACGTAAGTAGTGCAAAATTCGTCGAGTTGAAACTGTTAAGTACGGATAGGCCTTGACTACCTGTATAATTTATAGACCTCATACTGCATTACCCAATTACCTTCTCTTTAAAGCCTCAGGATGCGACCTATCTATCTACCCTTTCTTTTGGTCGAACTATGCCATAAAGCTCATTTCTCCCTAATTCGACGCAGTATCTCTTCATTATCTAATGTTCAGCATTCTTTTCCAAGATCCCATCTTATTCCTATTCTCCCTTTGTCTGTTCTGCTTATAATCTACATTTAACTCCCGTATTAACGGCTACACTATTGTCATATACTTTCATAACAAAATCTTCCTTGCACTTCAGTTTACAGTCTTTGCCAACAAGTGCTTTTTTTTTGTAACAGTTTCTAAAGTGTCCTATTAGCGCGTCGCAGTTTGGTTTATAATAGCATAATTCTTCCAACACAAGTACTCCTGCAGACAGGTTTATTTGCTTTCCAATTTGGATCGAAGGTTAAGGTCAACTCGTCCAATCTTGCATCGTTTTATACCTTGAACGCCAGGCGGAGGACTTCAAATAGCGTTGGATATGGTCTCAGCTCCACTAAAAAACGTAAGAGCAGCCATATGCTGTAAACAGTTACCTTTATTTAGAACAAAACTTTTCCTTTCCTTTTACAAAATGTCATATACACTACGCGCTTTCTTTATTTGCGAGAATCTCTTCTTGCTGTAGCCAGCTACATTTTATGTACATTTTAGTTCTATTATTTACAGATTTGTCGCTAACCAAATTACAGACTTCGTCTACTACTTTTATTTTTAATTTTTTAATGTAATTCCCTCTTCAGTGCCAGATTTAATTTGGAAGCGACTCACAAATTGCTAACATGTCTTCAAGCTGACTGCAGTTACCTCTGCAGTAGCTGATCTAATTTGAAAGTGACCTCATATAATGCTGGCATGTCTTCACTGGTGATTGTAGTCGTGCTGTGTTTTCCAGAGAGTGTATGATGATGATATGTTCTCACGATGGATGCATGGATAGATGCAATCCCAAAGACTTCCTGTTTTTGTTGATATTCCCTCCACAATGCTGTTCCAATTACTTGCAGAGGCTTGAAGGCCCTTCAGAAATGTAAATACAGTCGCGAAGAGTGTATATACAACCAGATCACCAGAGCTCTCATGGCAGAAAACAAATACTGCTTTTCCTTTCCTTTTCTACGCGAACAGCTATATTTATTGAGTTCCACTATAACTGCGATATATTTCAAACCCACAAGGTTCCATCCTGAGGCACAAATCACGCGGCTCATTGTACAGTACAGATTCCAGCATTATAAGCGTAAAGATGCAATCGTGTGTCTTCGAAAACTGTTACAATTGTTATGTAATGGAAATAAATAGTTCTGTTTCGGTAGAGGGATAAAGGAAATAAGTAGTATTCACTTTTTGCCATCAAAGTGTCAGCTGCTGGCGTTCCCACGTCTTCCTTTTCAACGAAAACAAAAAGAAAAAAAAAAAAGTCGTTCAAGCTCATAAGCCTACCCCCTCCGCCTGACAGGCCACCCAATGAGCAGACAGATATGCCACGGACTAGGGATGTTGATATCCATATAATGCCGCCAATTAAGTAAAATTCATTAAGGCAGTCGATGTTAACTTATTCATCTCTCATGGAAAATTAACGTGCATGCCAGTGGTACTCGTGGCACCAAATGCGTCTCCTTACTGCTGCTATTCCCATATATGGTGTGATGATCTCTGGAGTTGGAAAAAGATATGAGCAAAAATACAGTCCTGGAAGCATGCTCAGATTTTGTAATGCGTTATAGCGACTGCTCCTCCGATTGAATAGCAGCCTAGTTCAGTCGCCACGATATGCGAATAATATCACGGAGAAGTAATTGATTTCATTGATATATTTAACAGTTTGCTTCTCAGTTAGGCTCTGCAGTATGATTTCACTGGTGCTTCGCTGGTTTCCCATAGGTTGGCAACTGTAATTGATGTTTATGTCTGTAAGATCTTGATGTAAGGGAAAATCGTAATCTTCTTTAACTTCTTCTACTCTTTGACTAACTGCATGGCTCATGTAACATCAGAAGGATCGATCTACAGTACGACTGATAGCAAGGTTCATTGCGCGAGTTCTTTTCCGTAGTAGTCGAATAGGACCTCCAATGGTTACGCTACTTCAGTAGGAGAAAACAATATAATAAAAAAAGACATATTTGAAGCTACAAAGGTAAGGCAAGTGCATAAAATCACAGGTAATGCTTGCAATTGGGCAACAAAACAACGAGAGAAGAGATAAAAGAAGGAGAAAGATAAGATGAGGGACCAACAGCGCAGGTTACTTAAATCTGCTTCTCTACTCCGCAAACCACTTTACAGTGTGCTGCGGAGGGTACCTCCGATAGGACTATCATTTTTTTTTCCACTTTGTTGTTCAATTCGCGAATGGTGCATGGGAAAAAGTACTGTCGATAAACTACTCTGATTTTCTCGTCGTGATTCTTTTCACAAGTGATACGTACCCTCTACCCCTCCCTCCTCTACCCAGCTTACCCCCATGGATCTTGCCAAGGTGTTGCTGCTTGCGTATCTCAACGATACTGATAGCTGTACTGCACATGCAACCTCAACGGAGGGGTGACTGTGCAGATATCAGACTAACTTATCGTTCCTGAATAGGAACAGCAAGCTTTTCAGTAGTTGCGGGGGTCTAGTCTAGAAGTTTTATTGGTTTGCACTGGTACTCCAAACAGGTGAAAGCAAGGAAAAACTCCCGCCACTGATTTTCCCGAGGGTATGTAGTTCTACAGTATGGTTAAACGACGATGGCATCCCCTGGGGTAAAATATTTGGGAGATGACATAGTCCCCCATATAGATTTCAAGATGGGGACTACTGAGTAGGATGTCACCATTAGGTTGGTTGGTTTGATGGTTGATTTGGTGGGAGGGGACCAAACAGGGCACATCGGTCCCATCGGATAAGGGAAGGATGGGAAAGGAAATCGGTCGTGCCCTTTCAAAGGAACCACCCCAGCATTTGCCTGAAGCGTTTTATGGAAATCACGGAAAACCTAAATCAGGATGGCCGGACGTGCATTTGAACCATCGTCCTTCCGAATGCGACTCCAGTGTGCTAACCACACCAAAAGAGAGGAGCAGTCGTGGAGAAGCAGATGAGAAATGCAGCCAGTCTGACAGACTGAAGAATTATCTGAGCTGAAAAGCGTCAGCAGGAGTCGATGATATGCTTTAAACGTTGACCACTACAATAGAAAAATGTGAACATACTATATTAATAAGAGGTTTAGCATTCGTAAATTTAAGGGTACTAGGTAAGTAATCTTTACCTCCTGCTTATTAATGGAAGAAACAGTACAGAATTAGGAATCCTCGTGGTCTTTGGAAACACAGAGAAATTTGAAATAATCTGGTGAAACACTGAAACTAATGGAGACAATGTACAGATACAGATGAAAATCAAAAACTTTCACACAAGCCTAAGGAATGTACTAAAAGTAATATAGTACATGTAGCTAAGACGGTAGAAAGCCGGAGTTTCATCAGTGTGTTGTTCATTTTGTAGTCGAATGTCATAAATAACGTGGAAGTAAATTCAAACCATAAATGAAAGTTCAAGAAGAACAGTCGCCGATACTAAGGTTCACAGCTGACTTTTTCGTGAGTAGAAGGGTAAAGAATATTTTATCTAAAGGGTGATGAACTGTATATCGGCATACAAGGGACAGTCTTAACGTTTTAATTATCATTTTGAAAATTTTGTGGTTATGTTAGTCACTTCAGCAGAGTCACCCTCTCTTAAAGCAGTTGGCGGAGGCCTTGATGGTAGAGGCCAACAAAAATGTTAGCAAACGTTCCATCTCGAAAATGACCTCTGCGTCATTCTTGAAATGCCTGCCTCACAGTGGTTTCTTCATCTGCGGACTGTGTGCTGTGATCAGTATCCTGTGGAGTATGAGCTGGGACGTTGTCGTTGAGCAAACACACTCCCTTGGATAACTTGCGGCGGCGCTTCGTCTTAATGGCATCCCGCAATACATCACAAGATCTTGGTAGTGCGCCCCTGTGATCGTTTGCATTATGTGTTAGCACCACACCATGGCTGTCCAAAGAAGTACTCAGCATCACTTTGCCTATTGGAGTTGGGTCATTGCCTATGGTAGCGTTGAATCTACGTTTCCACTACTTGGTTTGCTCCTTTGACATGGGGTCATAGTGGTATGCACACACCGAAAAAAGTTTTGCGTCACTCTGGTTCCCAGAACCCCTGAAGATACACGTTGACTGAGGATATTGTATCACAGACACAGTCCGTTACTGTTTACAGATGTCACTAAACCCGTTCAAAGATTTAACAGCCATGCATCAGCAGGGGGTCCGACAGCCAATCAGTTCCAGTCATTCCTCCAGGAATGCGGTACACGACCCGTGTTGTCTGTAGTTCAACCATGCCCAAACTATCAATACCTCGGTTCGATCGCGCCCGAATTGTTACTTTGTGCCAGGAGGGGCTCTCAACAATGGAAGTGTCCAGGTATCTAGGAGTGAATCAAAGCTATGTTGTTCGGTCATGGAGGAGATACAGAGAGACAGGGACTGTCGATGACATGCCTCACTCAGGCCAAGTGCTACTACTGCAATAGATGATCGCTACCTACGTATTATGGCTAGAAGGAACCCTGACAGCAACACCACCATCTTGAACAGTGCTCTTACTGCAGCCACAGGACGTCGCGTTATGACTCAGACTGTGTTCAATAAGCTGCATGATGCGCAACTTCACTCTTGACATACATGGTGATGTCCATGTTTGCAACTATGACAGCATTCAACGCGATACACATGGGCCCAATAACATGCCGAATGGACAGCTCAGGATAGGAATCACGTTCTCATTACCGATGAGTGTCGCATATATCTTCAACCATACATCGTCGGAGACGTGTTTGGAGACAACCCGGTCAGGCTGAACGTCTTAGACACATTGTAGAGCGAGTGCAGCAAGGTGGAGTTTCCCTGGGGGTGGCATTATGTAGGACCGACGTAAGCCACTGTTGCTCATGGAAGGCACCGTAAACGCTGTAATATTCGTAAATGCCATCCTCCGACCGATAGCGCAACTGTATCGATAGCATATTGGCAAGACATCCGTTTTCATGGACGACAATTCGCGCCCCCGTCTTGCACATCTTGTGAATGATTTCCTTCAGGATAACGACATCGCCTGACTAGAGTGGCTAGCATGTTCTCCAGACCTGAGCCCTATCGAACATACAGGGGCTGTTAATTAACGATATGACCCAAAAACCACTCTGAGGGGTCTACGCCGAATCGCCGTTGAGGAGTGGGACAATCTGGACCAACAGTGCCTTGATGAACTTGTGGATAGTATGCCACGACGAGTACAGGCGTGTATCAATGCAAGAGGACGTGCTACTGGGTATCAGAGGTACCGGTGTGTGCAGAAATCTGGACCACCACCTCTAAAGGGCTCGCTGTATGGTGGTACAAGATGCAATGTGTGGTTTTCATGAGCCATAAAAAGGGCGGAAATGATGTTTATGTTGATCTCTATTCAAATTTTCTGTACAGGTTCCGGAACCGATGTAATGCAAAACTTTTTTTGATATGTGTACCTGGGAGCTTTACCATGATAACTAGGCTGCTAATGCAGTCATGTGGTTTGGTCTGACACAGTTGTCCCCTGCTGTCACGGTACGGCAGGTTTTTCGAATCGATGTGAGAGTAATGGAAGCCAGCGGGCGGTCATTGCTGTCCTGACCAAAATGTCGTCTAAGATGTTGAGCTCTCAGCCATGACTTATTTATATTTTTTCCACCATCGACTCGATTATGAGACGGCGGTCTCCGAATAATAGGCCCTCTGCTTCTGTTGCGGTTCCCGTTGCTTTAAAGAGCGGTGGTCTTCCGCTTCGTTCTTCATCATTTAGATTATTTTGGCAACGCTTCAAGCGTCCAAGCCTCTGAAACTACTGTACTATTACGATGGACCATAGTTGGTTCAAATGGTTCAAATGGCTCTGAGCACTATGGGACTCAACTACTGTGGTCATAAGTCCCCTAGAACTTAGAACTACTTAAACCTAACTAACCTAAGGACATCACACACATCCATGCCCGAGGCAGGATTCGAACCTGCGACCGTAGCGGTCGTGCGGTTCCAGACTGTAGCGCCTTTAACCGCTCGGCCACTCCGGCCGGCACCATAGTTGGTTTACCCACCAAATCAGTATGAACTGTCTCAGCGTTGCTTGTCTTCTAATGCAGAAAACCAGTACCGCAAAATTCTCCACTTTATCAGAGGGCTTCGTCTTCTTGTCTTAGGTCCTCTACGGTACTGTCGCCCAGGGATATCAGTGTGTACCAAGACTGCTGTCGTGTAGCTGCAAACTAAGGAAAAATTGGTTACGTCTTTATCTTCCGGGATGATAGTTAAACCTTTATGGCTACCCCTCGTATTTTCTTTTTTTCTTTTTTTTTTTCTTTTGACATCAGTGATCAATGTTCTGACTGGTTTGATGCAGCCCGCTACGAATTCCTCTCCTGTGCAAACCTCTTCATCTCAGAGTAGCACTTGCAACTTGCGTCCACAATTATTTGCTGGATGTATTCCAATCTCTGTCTTCCTCTACAACTTTTGCCCTTTACTGCTCCCTGCTCCATGGAAGTCATTCCCTCACTTCATAACAGATGTCCTATAATACCGTCCCTTCTCCTTTTCACTGTTTTCCACATTTTGCTTTCCTCTCCGATTCTGCACAGATCATCCTCATTCCTTACCTTATCAGTCCACCTGATTTTCAGCATTCGTCTGTAGCACCACATCTCAAATGCTTCGATTCTCTTCTGTTCCGGTTTTCCCACAGTCCATGTATCACTACCATACAATGCTGTGCTCCAGACGTACATTTTCAGAAATTTATTCCTCAAATTAAGCCGATAGTTGATATTAGTAGACTTGACGAGGAATGCCCTTTTTGCTATTGCTATTATACTTTTCATATCCTCTTGGCTTCGTCAGTCATTGGTTAGTTTACTGCCTTACTTAAGAAACAGAAAAGATCGAGAAAAAGCAAAGACGGATGTGATAAAGAGTATGAATATAAATGTTTCAGAAGTGGAAAATAACAAAGAAACTGTATAAATTCTTCTATTTTTAACATTGCACAAGACAGCAGAAGCTAAGAAGGTTGATCGATGTCGTTTAGCACACCCAATGAAATATTTCTTCGCAAAAATTAGCGTACAGTTATTGGATACCGGCGTAAAACTAAGAAATCAATTTCAGAAGCTATGTGTCTGAAACATTGCAATATATGTATCTCGAAAGCAGTTAACGTCAGTATTGGACAATAAAGCTGTAAACATTTGTAATGTGATGTTACAGAGGAAATTTTTTAAATGTAAAATAAAACTACAGCGTAAAGAAAAAATCGAGGGTGGGAGTAAATGCAAGAATAACAGACACGTTAAAGAGTGGAAGTCAATGCTAGAAAAGCAGACCTTTAATGGACCATATGTTAAGCCATCCAGAGATGATTAAGTTTTCTCTGCAAGAATATACCTGGCATTTAGTCCTTGAAATATGCGAGTCGCCTTAGAGGCCGTGTGCCCTCTCCGTACCTACACAGAAATCTAAAGGCACGCTATGCTGGAGACCTTGAACTTATGACACTGCCCGACTCGACCTACCTATCGGTCGCATAATATTGACTTTCGTGGAGGTGTTTCCGGACGGCCAGAACGTGCACCCATGTCGACAGCAAAACTTAATTTTACTTGACATAGAATAGCTGTAATACTTTTCCACACAAAGTGCCCATTAATTGGTCTCACTACTGTCAGTAAAAACTGGTAATGCAGACTAATCGTAAACTGTCCATTTAAGACACAATCTAATCTGTGCTTCTAGTTTACCAGAAACATGCGGGACCAAATTTTCCTCTCACTTTTATTTATTTTATGTCAGTACAGTAGGATGAGTTTGAAAACAGATTTTAAAATCCTCTATCCGTTTATTGTTCAACTTTACCTGTAATAGAAGGTCCAGTTTGGAATGTTAACAATGTTTTAACTTAATTAAGGTTGGCATCACGGCCTGGCGCAGTTCATTCATTTGGACGTTACTTTGGCTATCTGAGTGCCCTTAATTCCAACGGAACCCTATTTTTCCCCCCACGGTCACGCTTCCAAGCAGTAGCCGGTCCCAACATTGCTTAACCTTAGTGATCGGGTGCGAACCAGTGTCGCCAATCTGACAAAGATGTTGGTTAGCAATATTATGAGAGGGGTAGATTGCCACTCACTGTAAAGATGACGAGTTGCAGATACTTAAAATGTCTTTACGGTGAGTAGCAATCTATGCTTTTCATAATATTGTCAACTTTATATGTGCCAGCTACAAAGGTTCAGCAGGAACAGAAAAACAAAAGTGGTTCATTAGCGTTCTATTGACGTAGTGCTTTTGATTTTCCCCGTTTAACGACCTGTAAACTTTCACAGAGATTGCTGAAAACAGTCTTAGTGGAAAGGTAATCTGCTTACCCGAACATCCTCTCAGTTATAGATTACACAGAGTTTAATGAACTATAACTGATGTTTTATTTCATGGTCATTACAATAGCAAAATGGTTGAAATGGCTCTGAGCACTATGGGACTTAACTTCTGAGGTCATCAGTCCCCTAGAACTTAGAACTACTTAAACCTAACTAACCTAAAGACATCACACACATCCATGCCCGAGGCAGGAATCGAACCTGCGACCGTAGCGGTCGCGCGGTTCCAGACTGGAGCGCCTAGAGCCACTCGTCCACCTCGGCCGCCCATTACATTAACATAACAGTAATCTAGTGTCGTGGACTGTTAATGACAATTTAGGTGGAAATCAGTCATGTGTTGTTCAATATGATATATCAAAACTAATGACAGCTCCTTTCTTTGCTCCATTTAAGTCCAGGAACCATTCTGTGGTGAATGAGACGTTTTATACACATACTGCTTATTGTATACGGCAGTAATATAATTCTATGGTTTTCTTTTACCTCTTGTTGGTTTCCTTTCCAGTGAAGTAGAAGAACTGAAAAATAGTTCCGCCTTTAGATAACGTTATTGTAAAACAATGATGTGACATTTCATTTAGATCACCAAAAAAGAGTCTCGATCTCATAATCATTAATTAAAAAAACTTATCAGTTTCGACCTCTAGTAGTAGGCCGGAACTGCTCGTATTTTTAATACATGACTATCTGATCGAGAATCCTTTTTACTAGTTTTATTCTACATTTAATCAACTGACTTCCTCTGTACATATTCTGTAAATAATCTGGCGAGTTGCTTTTTATTATCTTGCTTGCTGCTTTAATTATTTCTGTGCAGATATCGCCATCTGCTGTCGCCTTTCCTTTCTTCATACCCCAAATAGCTTCATACGAGGTGCATTCAAGTTCTAAGGCCTCCAATTTTTTTTTCTCTGGACTGGAAAGAGATAGTAACATGCGCATTGTTTTAAAATGAGGCCGCGTTCATTGTCAATACGTCCCAGAGATGGCAGCACCGTACGCCAGATGGAATTTTACCGCCAGCGGCGAGAATGAGAACTGTTTTAAATACTTAAAATGGCGACGTTTTCCTTACTTGAACAGCGTGCAATCATTCGTTTTCTGAATTTGCGTGGTGTGAAATCAATTGAAATTCATCGGCAGTTGAAGGAGACATGTGGTGAAGGAGTTATGGATGTGTTGAAAGCGCGTCCGTGGGTGCGACAGTTTAATGAATGCAGAACATTGTGTGACAACAAACCGAAGCCCCAAACAACCTCGGGCTCGCACAAGCTGGTCTGACGACATGATCGAGAAAGTGGAGAGAATTGTTTTGGGGGATTGCCGAACGACTGTTGAACAGATCGCCTCCAGAGTTGGCATTTCCGTGGGTTCTGTGCACACAATCCGGCATGACGACCTGAAAATGCGAAAAGTGTCATCCAGGTGGATGCCACGAATGCTGACGGGCGACCACATGGGTGCCCGTGTGGCATGTTGCCAAGCAATGTTGGCGCGCAACGACTGCATGAATGGGACTTCCTTTTCGTCGTTTGTGACAATGGATGAGACATGGATGCCATTTTTCAATCCAGATACAAAGCGCCAGTCAGCTCAATGGAAGCACACAGATTCACCGCCACCAAAAAAATTTCGGGTAACCACCAGTGCTGAAAAAATGATGGTGTCCATGTTCTGTGACAGCGAGAGCTCACCTTCAACAGTCTCAGTGGAACACAATCACCCACCCACCCTATAGTCCTGACTAGGTGCCAAGTGACTATCACCTGTTCCCTAGGTTAAAATAACATTTGGCCAGAAAGCGATTCAGCTCCGACGACGAAGTGAAACAAGAGGTTCATAACTTTCTGAACAGCATGGTGGCGAGCTGGAATGACGTGGGCATGCAAAAACTGCCACAGCGTCTACAAAAATGCATCGACATAAATGGTGATTTTGTCGAAAAATAACTAAATGTTCAAGCTGCAAACTGATGTAAACCATTGTAGAAATAGACCTTACTTTTGGATTTCTGCACTAATAAAACACCTGCAGTCAAACATTTAAGTATGTGAAAACAGCAGCGCTGTGATGTAATGTTGGAAATGATATGAAAATGTAATAAAGGTTGTGACAGGTAAATGATTACAAAAACGTGGCGATTGTGATTGCGTGGGATTAACAACTGCCTACGTACGATCGTGCTACAGGTATTCAGAATGTTTCACAGTTCCTATTACCTGCTTCTGGGGGTTGTGGAGGGAATTAGAAGTGAAAAGTTTTTATATGAAACCCAAGTCCGCAAATGTAGCGTTAGGATATAGATCGGATCACTCTGAAATCTTTCATTTCGCGATACGCACACTGACTGGGAAGAGGGCGCCGATCAGCCCCTGTTGTAATTGTGAAACCACGTTCCATTGTCATACGAATACGAGAACGACCTTGAGAAATTAGGAGGCGTGACCGTGGCGCACTCTCGACTTGAGTAGAACGTCCTTCATGCCGCAGAAGATAACTAGACGACGAGTACTCCAAACATTGCCCATGCCGCGGGCCCCTCTACTGCAGAACACACAGGTGGGAGTTCACTGTCTCTGCTGTGTCGGTGCCATGGAGCAAGCGATTTAAAAGTTATCTGACATCAAACTCATTTTACACCAAAAAAGTACATTTCCGCACATGGATTCCTTAGAAGAACTGTATGTAGCAAGTACTTTCTACAATCCCTAGATAGACCCTACATATCCAGAATGTTTCACAGTCACACTTACAGAGTACAATTTATTTTAGTAAATTTGGAGAGCAAAAAAAGAAGAAAAAAAGAAATATTTGTGATAGAAAACAGTGTCCAGAAATCTCATTCAACGACCCTCCAAAGCATTGAAGAACTAATATGCATGGTGAGCCATCTGACCAGAACTTGCACCATCTCCACTGAACATATGAAAAATGTGATTAACGAATCAGTAGGAGAAGTTAGTAAAATAAGGGTGATGTGTGATGTACACAGAAGGACAGATATCGTAGTGTGCTTGCTGTAGACCAAGGTATGTAGAAGCCAACTGTGCTGGAAAGTTGGATACGACAAAGAGCATACCCAGGATACGAGCAAGGTGTTGGAAGCGAAGGGTGGGAGGCAATTCGTGTTTACCGAAAGGAAATTGGTGGGTGCAGCGACTCACAATTTCTTACAAAATAATACTCGGACTTATTGAAAACAGTGTTCATTAATCATTTCATTAGTCTCCACAGTTCGAGTTGATGGGACTCTGTCCTCTCAGTTACCTTCTGTTGTCTATGTTGTGAAACATCATCTTTTAGCTTTTCATCTCAGAGTGACTTTTGTGCTTGTCCAACTCGGGTGTCTGCATCTCTCGATGTTGTTGTGAGTAATCTTTAATTTGGAAGGCTAGTGTGCCACCCATTTCTGCACTGATGTGCATGATTGTGACTCTGCTTATGGTCGCTGGTGGTAGGCTGCTCAGTAGGTGGTAGGCCTCCTTCAGTAGAGAACAGAATGTCTCCAACTCAGCAGATTGTATGCTCCTCGCAACAAAATTATATAGCATTCCCAATGAAGTACATCATTGAGTGTGACAATTCTCCTCATAAATAGGCTGAATCCATTTTCTCTTACAATAACTTGATTAATGAACTAGAAATGTGTTGTTCAAAGATGCATCTTATTTTAAATATTATTCGACAGAACTTTACAATATAAGCACAAGATTGTTTCGGCACCAGAATATGGGAAGTACTGGTAGCATAGTTCACAGACATTACCACATCTAGTTCCAGTACTGTGTATTGTCTCAGTGCTGTCAGACTATGCCCAACTACTGATGCTGATTGGCTAATGTTTGTGATGTTATATCATAACCCATCCAAATTAGAATGCTGCTTGCTTTTGCAAGGACTGAATTCAGTTTTTATAATTGTGAATTTTACTGCAAGAATTGTCTGGAATGATGAGTTAACACTAAGAATTTGTATGCATGCTTGAGGAATCTGCATAAAGTACAGCAGAAGATATCGTTAAGTCCTTGTAACGGAACATATTAAAGGCTTTACTGTACCGAAGTATGCGATACCCTCCAAATTCAACTAGTTTAACGAGTTTTTATGATTATAGAAAAGTTATTGTGTACGTTAACAATGATTGCATAACATGTCTCCATAAACAGTCAACCCATTAAATTATACTGAATAACTGACCCACACAAAAGTTTATATCACTTGATCACTGATACAGCAAATGTCATCATGTAAGAACACTAAGTTCATCTTAAATAATTAATATGAAGTACGAAAAATAGTGGCCAACTTAGGTATTTTGGATCTCCTTAAATAAAAATCACCCAGTGAAACCTATTTGTTCACTAGGAGCGTTTTCACTCAGTATTCATGTAATCAATCATATTTTAGACGAAAACCAATATAATTCTTAATAATTCATGTTACTTACTTATTTATGCAAATTAGAGAAGTCAATTGACCAACTTCTAAAAAATGGCCTTTTGTAACAAAGAATTATTCTGTCAAGTCAACCAATCTGTCTGTCATTTTAATAACATGTTAAATTATGTCACTCGATGCAAATTAATAACTTTTCTGCACAAATTATGATAACAGATGTACATGTGACTTATAAACTATATCTCTTTTTAGTAGTTCTTTGACAATGTTATAAATACTAGCAGCATGAACGGTCGGGAGGCAGTTGGAATGTCACTTTGGTAAAGTGTGTTTGTGTGTTATTGTTTGAGGTGGATAAACACTGCAAAGAACATGTAACGGAAGTACTACTTTGTGTTGAGTCATGGTCTTTGGTGGACAGTGGAATTAAGATGGCCACTAGAGTAATAAATATTTGAAGTTTCCATATTTGTTGGTTTCGCTCGTTCTTTATCATCAAAAGCACATAAAAAACACGGGACCTCATGTTTTTAACCCTAGACAACCAGATTTAGAGCAAGCATCAACATCGAGACACAGCAGCGATCCAGCAAGCAGCAGTGATTACTACAATGCATTTTAATGGCGCCAACCTAACATCAAGTGCTAACAAGCTCCGTAACTGGGAGTGAAATAGTGCGATTATAGCAATTAGCAATATCTATGACTAGGCGACCATTACAAAAGTGGGGGCTCGTCCGGGATCTTTAAGTGCATCGATGATAATAGTGCAGTGATAAATTTCGTATGTGCTTAGCACTCCAAAAAAGTTTATTTGTGCAGTGTGGCAACAGTGAAAATATGTCAAAAATAAATAAATTGTGTTTGTGTGACTACCAAAAACCATCATCACACCGCTCGGAAGATTAACGTCTGGATTATATCAATGGAATTCATCAATCAAGACTTCAGCTTCGATAAAACCGAATATAAGTGAAGAAAGCCAGCAAGAACACCGATCACGACACCATAGCATAATTACATAAAGCAAGGTATTTTGTTGTTGTTGTCATTTAAAATAATTAATAGTTAACATGTCTCTACCTGAGAGTGATGAGATCGTAGGAAATGTAAAAATTGAACCAGGGATGGTGAACAATTAAACTTAACAGAGTGGTTAGCAGGGTTTGCAACTCAAATAAGCTCGCAAGTTAAACAATCAAGTGAACAAGTACGTTTGGATTTTAAACAATCAAGTGAACAAGTAAGTTTGAAACTTAAAGAAAACACAGATAGACTGGATAAGTTAAGTTTGGATTTTGATCTATTAAGTACTCATCTCAATGAGAAGTGTGAGGAAATTAAAACTACCCTCAGTAAGGACACTAGAGAACAGTTGATACACTTCAGAAAAGAGTTTCAAGTTAAAGTTGAAAGTTTAAATGAAAACATACAAGCTAACACATACAGCATTGACGTCATCTACAACAGAGTAGATACTGAAGTTGAAAGATTAGATCAGAAAATAGACAAAACATCAGAAAACCTTAAACAAGAATACAACCTGTATACCACTAATGTAGATACAAAAGTAGAAAATATACACACTAAATATACACAATTGGAGGACGCATTGATGTCCAAACAAACGATTTACAATCAAAATACAATGTATGGGCACATCCAAGTGAAATGCTTTCCTGGTGAAAATCTGCACCCTATTGACTTTATTCAGCAATGTAAGGATATGTTTGTTGTAGGAATGTCAGATAACATAAAAATTAAGTTAGTAAAACGGTTTCTAGAAGGGGAGGCCCTATCCTGGGCAAATGAGAATAATGATTCTTGGAATACTTTTGAAGAGTTTGAAGCTAAGTTTATTTGCAAATTTTGGTCACAATCCATACAAGCCAGATTAAAGTCAGAATTTCTAAATGGACCAGTGTATAGAGGGAAAGTAGGGGGAATGCAAAAATTTTGCAGAAATCAATTGAAAAAACTTGCTCACTTGAATAACTCTTTTGATATTATGACACAAATTGATGTTTTAAAAAGAAGGTTACCAGAGAGACTGCAGTGGGAATTGGTCCATGGACCAGACGATTCAATGGAAGAGTTCCTGAAATTTGTAGACAGATTATATAGGGCCTTAGAAAGAGAAATTAAACAAAGTTTTGGCTCTGGCAACAACCAGTATGGGGGGGGGGGGTGGAACAGGAATGTAAATGGAGATTATTATGGGAGGAGAGACTTTGAAAATTCTGGAAATAATGCTCCAAATAGGGGAGATAGGAGATATGAAAATGATTTCAGAAACAATACACAGGAGGGAGGATGGAGGAAAGATAACAGGAATGATAGAAATAGGTATTGGGGAAGAGAACAAGATAGAAGGGGGTTTGTTGAAACTAGTGAACAAAACGACAACTACAAACGGACAGACCGAGGGAACCAGCCGGGAAACAGTGGACAGTCCCACTAGATGTCCGCAGTTTTGGGGCTAGACAATATTATGATAGGACAACACATAACCGAAACTGGAAAAGGAGAGGATACAATGTAAAGAGTAAATACCATGAAAATACTGATGTTGTTAGAATGAATAAATTAGAATTTAATAAAAGGTTTTGGGATACTATGAGTAAAAGTGATACAGTTAATAAAAACTGTGTTCAAGCACAGGTAGTTGGTGAAAGTGCAGAAGTTGAAGGTATTGCAGAGTTCCATAGTTGGGATGAAAAAGATACTGGTGTTAATAACAGGTCAGACACACCACAAATAGAATCTATTTTGGGGGGTTTATTTGATAAGAAGGGGAATGACGAAGTGTTTAATGGATCCAAAGACTCAATTGCTGAGATTCAGATACATAGGGGGGAAACTGAAGATGGGATTGTTGTGGAGGAGGAGGAAGAAGTAATAGAGGGACATTTAAATAATGATCCTAAATCAAGTGATGTTATTGATGAGAGTGTGGAGGAAGAAATAAAAGTATTTGTAGAATTGAAAAGTGATTATGTGGTAAAGGTAAGTGATGTGACAAACATGGGTAATAATGAGGTTAATTTAAGTGAAATGCAGACTAGGGAATGTGTATCTAAGGACAAGCTATTGCCTATTGGGAACTATGAAACACTAATCTATGAGAATGGTAATAATAATAATATTAAAGAAAATATAAAGGGATGGAATGTAAATGTGTGTTTTCAAGAAAAAGGGGAAAAGTTTTTAGAAGTTTTGTGGAACAACTATGAAAACTGTATAAACAAAGATGCCTTTTGGAAAGAATTAGCAAAGGTAAGTGCAACCCTGTATTCTACATGGTGGACAAGAATCCGTAGTGGACTTTATAAAAAAAGGGGGTGAAAACAGTAGTTTGTTAAGTGACAACACAGTGTTAAGAGGAACAGATGAAAACAAAGGTTTATGTTTAAATGACAATGCTTTGCAAACAGAGAGGGATGTGTCTAAGTGTAGGAAAGAGACATTAGACGTAGGAACTAAAGAAATTGAAAATGATCTATTGTTTGAAAATACTGAAATAGACACAGATGTTGAGCTAGGTTGTCCATATGTTAAAGTAAACATTGACATTTGTCAATTTGAAATAAAAGAAAGTCCACATCCTAATGCGTATAGACCTATCTTTCCCAGATCAAGAAGGTTATTTGGATTAAGAAACATCGCTGAATTGAAACCATATAAACATGATTAAGCACATTTACCTGTTTGAATACAGTTACTTACCCATTTTCCATAAAGCATGTTATCAGCAAAGTTTTTACTGGGTGTGTCAAATAGCAACTACCACTCATCCTACAGACCATGGACAAGTTCCAGATCTCTGAGAAAATGTTTTTATATTTTTATTGTCACTATTTAATATTAAATTTTGAGACATCTTCTTTACTTGCAACAGCAAGAAGGTGACAAACATTTATTACTTTCCTTTTGTATTGTTGAATATGGGACATACTTGCACCAAATAAGAGACAATGTAAAAGTTGTTGTGCAAGACCCATCATTTTGATACGATTGTGTTCTTAGGCATAAGATTTGTGTACAATTTTCTATAGCTAATCAGATGTTCACCAAGTTCGATGTTTGTGTTATGTTGTGACCAATTTAAGTGTCCAATTTTAGTATTAATATGTTCTTGTACTGTCTTGACTATTTGTCACAATGGGAGACAACTTTTAAAAAACTCTTCCTTTTTTTGCAAATGCATATTATATTCATACATGTGACTTCTCTAGTGTTTGTGTTTATATATCATGTCCATACTTATAATTATGTTCTTTGTTTTCATTTCTTTTATGTGGCTCAAAAAGAGCAGACAGTTGCAATATTTTCCTATGGACATATGACCTGTCCATCTATGGAATATATTTATGTTCCTTCTATTATCTTGATTAATCTGTGACTCAATGAGAACTGACTTTGAAATAATTTAGATATATTTTTTATATATCTTAAAATCGCATGTGATATATTTGTGTCAGTTTTTGATCATTTTCCATGTGGCTCACTGGGAGCAAAGATTAACATTTTTTTTTACTTTCATATATTACTAAATATTTTTATTATGCTGTCATACTGAGAGCCATAACACAAAGTGCATTTGAAACAACACAACCAAAATATTTGCAGGAAAAAGTCATTTTGAAACGGTGTAACGGTCATTGTATACTTACACATTATGCATAGTAAAACCAAAAAAAATTATTAAAGTAGTACTTTCCCAAATTTTAACCATTTGACACATTTGTCCTAGTCAGCTAATATCATTAACATTCTGTAAATGATATTACCCAAGGAGGGTATTGTAACGGAACATATTAAAGGCTTTACTGTACCGAAGTATGCGATACCCTCCAAATTCAACTAGTTTAACGAGTTTTTATGATTATAGAAAAGTTATTGTGTACGTTAACAATGATTGCATAACATGTCTCCATAAAAAGTCAACCCATTAAATTATACTGAATAACTGACCCACACAAATGTTTATATCACTTGATCACTGATACAGCAAATGTCATCATGTAAGAACACTAAGTTCATCTTAAATCATTAATATGAAGTACGAAAAATAGTGGCCAACTTAGGTATTTTGGATCTCCTTAAATAAAAATCACCCAGTGAAACCTATTTGTTCACTAGGAGCGTTTTCACTCAGTATTCATGTAATCAATCATATTTTAGACGAAAACCAATGTAATTCTTAATAATTCATGTTACTTACTTATTTATGCAAATTAGAGAAGTCAATTGACAAACTTCTAAATAACGGCCTTTTTGTAACAAAGAATTATTCAGTCAAGTCAACAAATCTGTCTGTCATTTTAATAACATGTTAAATTATGTCACTCGATGCAAATTAATAACTTTTCTGCACAAATTATGATAACAGATGTACATGTGACTTATAAACTATATCTCTTTTTAGTAGTTCTTTGATAATGTTATAAATACGAGCAGCATGAATGGTCGGGAGGCAGTTGGAATGTCACTTTGGTAAAGTGTGTTTGTGTGTTATTGTTTGAGGTGGATAAACACTGCAAAGAACATGTAACGGAAGTACTACTTTGTGTTGAGTCATGGTCTTTGGTGGACAGTGGAATTAAGATGGCCACTAGAGTAATAAATATTTGAAGTTTCCATATTTGTTGGTTTCGCTCGTTCTTTATCATCAAAAGCACATAAAAAACACGGGACCTCATGTTTTTAACCCTAGACAACCAGATTTAGAGCAAGCATCAACATCGAGACACAGCAGCGATCCAGCAAGCAGCAGTGATTACTACAATGCATTTTAATGGCGCCAACCTAACATCAAGTGCTAACAAGCTCCGTAACTGGGAGTGAAATAGTGCGATTATAGCAATTAGCAATATCTACGACTAGGTGACCATTACATCCTTCAAGGATGACTACAGGTTTTCGGCTTATTTGAGAGTACATTGGCGGGAAGGTTATGATGTGCACACTTAAGGTAATATTATTTTTCCTACCAACAGGTGAAGAACAGTTCTTGGTACATTTATTGAGTTTCATCCTTTGTGGCAATTATTCTGATGATTTTTGAACTCTTATTTTAATGTGCTGATAAAGATGTTTCTTAATATTAATGCCCTATTCTCTGAACAATTAGATTCTATTCTACATTAAAATCATCAACAATGGTTAATGTAGCGTTTATTCTTGTTAGCTAATAACAATACTCACTGTATTCTAAATTTAGTATTGCCCAAATATTTTCTTTTATAAACACACACAAATACTTTTGAATATCCAAAATAACAACATTAACTACAGTTACTTACAAAATTCTAATGGAAATATTTAAGTTTGATGAAATCAAAAGATGCAAAGAAATCTGTGAGCATTCTGGTAACCTATCTGCCTTGTCTCTTCAGTACTGGTTTATAAATGGCTAGTAAAAACGTTTGCAAAGTACTATTTTCTTCATAACATATGAGATGACAGAGGATGGCCAAAGTAAAACTGAACTGGAAAACACTTAAGACTGAAGTTAAATTCATTGACCAAATTAATGAATAGAACATTTTATCTGAAAATCACCAAACTGATTCACTAAATGCCTGTCTCACAATAATTTCATTTTGGTTATCCACAAGAAATTGTCTTTCCCCCACGTGGTGTCACATTTAAGATAAAAATAGTGTCACGTACACACACACACACACACACACACACACACACACACACACACACTCAGACACCCATCCACCCACACACACACACACACACCTCCCCCTCTACAGCATGAGAGATTTGGGCCTATAGGCCTTGGGACACTCACTACGTAAAAAAAAAGTTAGTCACTTATCTGGCTTGATACCTCTTACAGTGTTGTGGAAACCCAAGCTTTGTTAATAAACAAAATAAATAATGCATGTGCTAGTTTCTTTTCATATCCTTATCCTATTACATGCTGTTAACAAGCTTTAACTGAAATACCAAGCTGATTATATTGATATTAATTACCTGTGTTTATTTTGTCAATTTTCCATAAGTAAGGTATCAGTACCCACTGAAGTCCTGAACAGAACTGTGTTTTTAAACATTGAGGTACAGTATTAATAGTACACTTGCAAACTGTATTATGATCTTTACAATTGCATTTTTACAGATTTATTACCCAGTTGTGGCAAACGAAATCCACCAAGAGTAAAGGTGATCAAACTTTGGAATTGTAATTGTATTTAACATTACAGTATTGAATGAGATTTTATTCCTGTGGCATTCATTGTCTAATATTCAAGATTGAACTTCGTTTGCAGAGACCAAAGGCATAAGACATACCACATTGGTAACACCACTGACAAAGTGCTGCCAAATGATGTGAATTTTGCCTTGAGGGTTTATCCTGTACAGTTTGCTTTCTGTGTTTAAATATGGATGTAATAGTCGTTATTTGTGGGAAAGCAATTTCTAAATAGCCAATTTTTTAATCAGTGATTTATGACACTGAAATAAAAAATACTGCAAACATACAAATCTGCTAGGACTGATAATATTACTTAGAAAATCTAAATTATTTTGTATTTTATGTTTCTTGGGTAAATATGCTGAGTTCTGTGAACTATGTAATACGCTAAGGAACATGTACAACAGAGTTGCACCCTAGTTTCCTTTGGTCAGAAAAAATTAAAACGAAACCAATATTTTCTTGGCTATGACCTTGCCACAGTGGTAACAGTAGTTCCCATCAGATCACCAAAGTTAAGAGCTGTTAGGATTGGCTAACACTGTTGGCCGTTGTCCTGGTGTGCCAAGTGCTGCTGACTGCTTGACTGACAAGTAGTGATATCAGCCACGAAAGCTGAGAATGGCTGGGATAGTGGTGTGCTGACCACAGGTTCCTCCATATCTGCACTCGGTGATGCCTAAGGGCTGAGGATAACACAGCAGTCGGTCAGTACCATTGGGCCTTCAAGGCCTTTTCAGATGGAGTTTGTTTACTTATTTTTGTTATTTTAAACATTTTCTTGATAATGCAGGAACCACATTATAAATGATTCTACATATACTGACTCTTACATCAAATTGTGTTGATAGTAAGTATTGGAACAGAATAGATAACTGAAGATAATAAAGATACAGACATATATTTCATACCCTTTAGAAGCAACCCTAACATTTTGTACTGCTGCACAAATGCATGACGATATCATGCTTTTACAAGCATTGGCTGTAACTGTAATTAATTTACTCAGGAAACTTGTATATGTTTTGTTATAAGCCACAGCTTTGTTATAGCGCAAAACTTCCATCCATTTGAACCTGCTTACAGTAGTCGAACCTTGGTGCACCTCTGAATGGCCGCTGCCAAACTGCCAAGAGACAGCTGGATCACTCTGTTGCTGATCATGCTACCCATCATGATATCCTTGAATTCAATGACTGCTTCACTGACTGGATTCTTTCCGCCTACACCTTCCTGCTCACCTCAACCTTCCCTATCCCCTACTCTACTCCCACTGAAGCCCTACACACCCTTCTACCCCACCAGTGAATTGGCAGAATCATTTCCCTTTCTCTAGTTTTCTCCATTCCCCCCATAGCCCCATCTTTGCCTCCTGTTGTTCACATTTCACAAGTGGGAATTCAAACTGTTTACGAAAGCAATTTTTGTCAGTTCTACATAAGTACAAGAATGCACATAATCTGTTTTTCATTGTAAGCGTCAATCTCTCATAGTGATATCTGAAACTGAATTCATTATTTAATGTACAGTTTACTGCAATAGGTGTGCAATTGTTTGCATTTGTAGCATTCAGTTTTAGGATTATGCTGTCTCTCAATTGTAAAATTGCAGTTCTTTTATTTTGGACTATGCCATACTGTATTAAGAAGTTCATAAACCATGTTGCTTATTCACTACCTGTGTGTTGTAACATAAAACAAATTTCGGTTACCGCTCTTAAAACATTTTGGCAGCGTATTGTACCACTTGTGTCTATTTACAAATTTTTGTTTGTGTGTAGTAATGGTATTGTGATCATGTATCTTATTACACGTATTTCACTAATCTTGGTAGTACACAGAAAATAAAATGTAACAGTGAAAGCAAGTAACTTTTTCTATGTTTTCTTGTATCACATCTTGACATGAGGTCCTTCCTACATAAGTTATACCTACTTAACCCAGAGTTCTATTTTGTAGCTCTTTGTCTGAGGAACATATAGTGAAATATTTATACTGGTTAGTACCTTCATGGATATAGATCTGATGCAAATGTTACTGTTCTCTTTTACAACAAGAGAGTTCTGTTACTGTGTGTGCTAAACGAGAAATACTATTATTAGAACATGCTATACGAAGAGCTATAATGCTTATCCCTGAACTAGTTACAAATTTGGTATTTAACAGAAATCTAATTCAATATTATTCATCTATCAAAGATAATTTTAATCCAGAGAGTTATGTAAATGCAACGAATGGTCTCCTGTGCTTTTGTTTATTTATTATATTTGGCCTTCTATTTAGTCAAAGTTTCCAGTACTTAGAATGTGTTTATTATTTACAGATTCATCACCTCAACAAACTCGTAGCATTAGTTTGTGGATTACTCCATAATTTCATTGTAGGATGTGCATATTAATGCCGTGTGTAATATTAGTTTTCCTGAATTTTCCTGATGAACTTTTAATTGACTTAACTGTAACTCTTAAAAGCATATCTCATATATGAAGAATAGAAACTATACAAAAATGACTTATTCCTCATATGATCTGTTCACTTCATGAAATAGTAACAAACCCTTCAAGTGCCAATGAGCAAACCATACAGTTTAGCCTTTAGTACTGGAGTTTCGGGCAAGCTGTTTTCCAGCTGGAAGGGAAGTAGCTTACAAAATGCTTTATTCTTTTTCATGTGCAGTCCTCTCCAGTGGCACGTACAGAAAAACCCCATGGAGAGGGTGCTAAGGATATCTTGAGCTATCTCAAGAAATCTGTGGATCTTCTCGAAAGTCACTGTTATTGGAGCTATACGCATCAATAGTTGCCTATATTATGCGTTAGTTATGGGAAGCTATTGTTACATTATTAGCGAAAATATTGTTACGAGTCTCACATTTTATGTTTAGTGCATCATTAGGAAGCTTTTGTTCATTATTAGTGGCCCTTCAGTTGCCCAATGAAAAGCCAAACACACTGTGTAATGTCACTGACCTGGTTATATTGCTGGTGTTCTTTGGTAATGCTAAACTGGTGAAGTCTCAATCTCTGAAATTGGCTGGAGATGTAGTCTAATGTTTCAATGATGGACAAGACACCATTGATTTTAATTGAAGATTACTTCATATTTCTTAGAGTCAAAACATGTAATGATGAAGATTAACATTTTTATAGTTTATAGTTCAAATACACTAAGTCAGCTACTACACTGGATGAACTCTAAACAGGTGCTGGTTCTTTTCATGTTGAAGTTCTCATTCACATCAGTAAAAAATATATCTTCACAAAATAACATTTCAAAGAACTCAGTCACTTAGACTTTACTAACACTTTAACACAGAAAAGTTACGGGGATGAATACAGCCAAATTTTCCAAAGAAGTTCATGAAATGATCACAATGACTGACTGTAACAGTAAGATCTGTTCATATTAGTGACTTTGACATTGAAATTTGGAATAGATGAGTGTTCTCTATGAATTTTTACATTGAGATATTAAGATGAAAATAGCTAATCATCACTCTGCCATGGGGAAGTTAATGTAACATTTACTATCAGTAATTTCGTATTGCTATGTAAACAGAACAATATTGAAATTAGTGGCAATGACATTATGGGGAAGCAATAAATAATTTGGTTCGCTGTGTGATGTTCTAGTTCAGAAAAATTAGGCCAAGAAAATTATAAATTCAGTTATGATGTTATAAACCTACTTTAAGGTCCAATTAATAATAATATTATCTGCATTGTTGAAATTTTAATTATGAATAACTTTTTAGTTAATGACTTCACAAATTGTAAAATGTTTGCTGGAAGAGTGAAATTAGGGCTTTCAAACAATTTATGTCATTCTGGAAATAAACAATTGTTACCTCATGACATTTGTCCGAGCATATGTCTACTGAATAAAGCGAACTGCAGGTTTCTCTTAAAAGAATATGTATACTTAAAAATTAGCTACATTGTTGGCATTAGCAGAACTCAAATAAACTGATGAATAATGAATATTACTGAAACTTCCCCTAAATAATAACTTTAGTGCTTTATGTAAAAGTGGTACATCTACTGTCAGCATAACATAAAAAAAGAAAAAGAAAAGCGTTATCTAAGGAGTAGAGTTATAGCAAATGATGTTGCTAAGTTTCAAGTTCCTCATATGTACTTTAGAGCCATGTCTCCTGCTGCCCCACCTTGTAAAAGTGAGTCTACACTTCTCAAATCCTAAATGATGCATTTAAATCAGTGTTCCTGAAGTGACTGTTGATCGCTTAAGCACTGCAGATAAGCTAGCTGGAGTATGAAAACCTAACAAATTTAGGGAAATCTTTATCCCAGCATACAGCTGGGTTTCTGAGGGGAACATGGTATTAAAAGAAATAAAATACTGTAAAATAATAATAGAACACTTGTTTACTTAATACATGAATCTACAAAAATAAAATTAGTGACAATGGCGTACAAAACCATTCAGATTAATATGAAACAGATAGAAAAAAGTAAGTAAATTATTCATTAATACATAAGTAATTGCTGTAGTTGTTGACACATTTATCCCAGTGTAGGACGAGATGGTCAATGTCTTTGTGGAAAAATATTTGCAGGTGCCTCCAGAAAAAATAATTGTACCCAGGCATTCACCTCTTCATCTGAAGCAAAAGGACAGCCATGAATGCCTTTGTTCAGGACTATAAAGATGAGAAAATCATGTGGGGAGATAACCAGCGGTTGTGGCCGAGCGGTTCTGGGCACTTCAGTCTGGAACCACACTGCTGCCATGGTCGCAGGTTCGAATCCTGCCTTGGGCTTGGATGTGTGTGATGCCCTTAGGTTAATTAGGTTTAAGTAGTTCTAAGTCTAGGGGACTGATGAACTCAGATGTTATGTCCCACAGTGCTTAGAGCCATTTGAATCATTTTGAACGTGGAGAGAGATTGAGACTCTATGGAGAATGTGTAAGGGTTTCGTAGTGAAACTTCTGCTGCGCACTCTGTACAAACTTTGCACGCGTTTTATTGGCAGGTTGCTTCAGATATACGGCAGTGATTTGTCTTGGAAGTCTTCACACAACATCAATACAGTCCCTAACTCTTCTTGTGTGATTTGTATGTTTTTGGAGCCCTGAAGAAAAACACTCTAGGCCATCCATTTGCCTCACACAAAGAGGTGCACGTTTGGGTATAGTCATGGTACCATAGGCAACTGCCAACATTATCCCATGAAATGAATGACCATCTAGTCTCACAGTGAAATAAATGTATTAACAACTATGGTGATTATTTTTCAAATAATAAACAGTTTACTTCTTTCCTTCCCATCAGTCTCGTTTTTGTTTCACTGCCCCTTATACATGGAGCTCTCGTATAATGTATTTTTCTGAAGTTTTGCATTAGTGTAACCAAAGATATTACAACAAAAGATGAATGTGACAGGGCTCAGATCCCATGGAGAGCCAAACACAAGATATTTTCATTTCATTCATCAATTTCAAATTGTTTTTCATGTCTGCTATATTGACCCAATGATAAAATCTATAGTGGCAGATTCGTTATTAGGTTGAGATTTTTTAATTAATACATACTAAGATAGATTTTTGATGTGAGCAGTTCAAACCTTCTCCTCTACCTCCATCCAGTTTCTCTGTGTGATGGTAGGGAGCAAGGACATACCTGACAAAGGACATATAAAACTGGACATTACAACAACTCCATACGTTCTTGTTGCAATAAACAAATTTAGTTTACTACAGCTGTACTATCATGTTACGTTAAAAAATGTACATTCTGATGACTAAATTATTACTCTGTCAACCACCACACTGAGAAATGTGTGCTGATCAAGCACACAGAATGTAAGTGTAACTCAGAATGTCTCTTGCGGTCATGTCTATTACAACAGTAACTTCAATACATGAGGTCTTGGCTACTACCAATAACCAAACAAACTACTCCTAAGACAAACTATGATCTTGACTCTAGTCTTTACGGTTGTGTGTTAACATTCACATATGCTTCTGTTTACATATTATGTTTCTTCAACAATAAAGTGAATTTCGTATCTATAGTAGTGCCATCTCATATCACTATTGAATCTGTTTATTTTTTTTATGAATTATTAATTTCATTTTGTGTACTACCGTTACTCATTATTGGCCTTCAATGGATCACCTAATATCTAGAGCTTTGGATCCTGCTTTTCATACCTACATATCAAATTTTGATTTTGAAGCAAAGGCAATCTAAACATTGAAAGGCCAGCTTCACTTGATTGTGTAACTACATGCCATGCCAGTCTTCATGCAACAAACCTAACCTCATCTGCACCACAATGGCATGATCCACATGTGACAGCTCCATTACAAATGGCAGCGTAAGCTGGCTACCACCGTATGCCACTCCAGATCATGGCCTACACCAGTTGATGAAGGAATTCATACCACAACCTTTCATCTCAATGCATCTACCATCTATGTCCACATCTTACCCACTGCAGAAGCAGGACAATTATTCCAGATTCATGCTCCAAGTTAGCAATCAGCATTGAAACCTACTGACTCATCCTTCAATAATCACAGTTATTCCATCCATGTTTACAAGTAGGTTTATCATCCATGCCTGCTATGTCATGCAACGCATGTGAGCAACACCTCACTATCCCTTCCACCCCCCCCCCCCTCTTCCTCCCACGTGACCTCCCCATACAGCAATCTTGGATGATGCATCACATCTTCATCCCACTTCATATGGTGCCATCAATCAAGATTTTACAGAATAGCCACCTATATCATAGCCTCCTCTGCGCCATATGGTAGTTCAACTGCTGGTTATGCAACATGATCCTGTAAGCTGATTTCGAAAGTTCTCTCAACTGCTAAAGGAAGACATCCACATCCACATAGATACTTTCCTCTTCCACTCACAAATAGAGCTAGGAAAAAATGACTGTGTGTGTGCCTCTGTACAAGCCATTATTTCTGTAATCTTACCTTTATGCTCCTGATATTAAAGGTACACTGGCAGGAATAGAACCATTCTGTAGTCAGACTCAAATGCTGGTGCTATAATTTTTTTTATTTTGAATTTTTTGTTTGGGAATAGTTCTCAAACAAGCTGATGAACAGAAATTGTCATGAACTTCAGTTAAGAAGATAACTGTACTGTGAGAGCACTTGGTGAAGTGTGAGCCAACTTTTGCTCAAAGAACCTGTCAATTTAATATCAGTCTCAAGTTTGTGCCATGAACAAATTTCCTTTCTGTTTATGTCTTTACTAATCTGTTATTCAGTTTGAGGCAACATGCAGTAGGTGCCTACTCAGTCACAGATCTGATGTGAAAAGCCTTAAGTAAGACTGTGTCCATCTTGATGGGCACCACTTAGTAAGAGATAAGCTATACTCTTGCCAAGATATCCGCTGTATGTCTTGTCTCTCACTGGAAGTTATAAAATAAATAAAATAAAAAATCAAATAAAATATTAATTATTTTAATGTTAATTATTCTGTATGATGGTGATTGTAATTGTAATTGATATTTGCTTATCTGGATAATTATTCGGTATCAGACGCTTGACAATGGCTTTTTCGTAAAGGGAATGTTACTCGTAGTTGACCGTGAAATAAAATTGAAATAATCGGACTTCGTAGTTAAATCGTTTCCAAAGACTGCTGCGGTAGGTGCGGACTCATAATCTAAATCTCAATATTACAATAATTTGCCAGCCATGCCAAAACGTCGTACAGAGGTGATTGTCTACTAAACATAAAAAAGTTACACTGTTAGTTAAATCAGATATATTCAATGAATAAGCCTACAGTTCATAATCCTACTTACTTTTATAAATATAAATTCTTTACAGAATCGAGTGCCTAGTGTGGTTGCAACTCGCAGTAATTTTCTATAACATGAAATATGGCGGTGTGCCAGACAATAAAATAAAATACGTGCTTCTCGCACCACTTCAACCAGAGCTCTCTTTCTTAATCAAACATATGAGTAACGTAATTGTGCTTTTGTTTTATCAGCGACACAGCGCTGCAGTTGTGTGCCATAGGCTTTATTTATTTGTCACTGATTATTTATTTAATTAATATTTCGCGTTTCCGAGGAAACTCACGCTCGGCATGCAAATGTGCCTTTATAAAGTCTGATAGTCCATCTTTACTACTTTGGTAAATAGCATGTTAAACACCAGACAATGGAAAATCCAGCCTGAAATACTGACAGCACTATGAAAATGATTCACCACACAGTGGAGATGCTGAGTCACAGATAGGTACAACAAAAAGAATGTCAAACGAAGCTTTCATCCAAACAGGCCTTACACACACACACACACACACACATACACACACACACACACACACACACACACACACACACAAAGTCTTGCCTTGGCAGCCAGAGACTGTCATCATGTACTTGTAAGTTGTGTGCAACTCACATACACATGACCACAGTCTCTGGCTGCTAAGGCAAAATGAACACTTATTTACAACAGTTTCTTCAAGATATGTTCAATTTGGTTTGACCTTTTGGATGTGACATGATCTTGTAGAAATAAGAGTAAAACAAGCAGAAGTAGCAATAGTACAACCAGTTCTTGATTTATAAAAAAAAGAAATTCTAGTGTTGTGACCTGCCAGGGAGTGTTGATTTGTTTTTAATTGTGTTTCTGTGTGTGTGTGTGTGTGTGTGTGTGTGTGTGTGTGTGTGTGTGCGTGTGTGTTTGTGCATATCTGCAAATCAGCATATCCACTATATGGAGAGGGACGACTATCCTTTACAATAAACTGTCAAACATTATTCTTCCTTTTTTATTGCTGTGAGATAACAAAGGAATCCAGGTGCAGTTACTGATGTCACCAGACCAAAGCAAACAACTGCTTTTGTTGTTATAAACAGTGCTTGATTTATGACAGTATGTGTACTACCTATGATTAAAAAGGAGCATTAAAGTAACGGCTTAAGACATTAAATTAAAAAAAGAAAACATCGGTTTGCTACAGAATGTTTCAGCATATTTCCAGTTATAACTGTGAAATATACTGGACTGGAGAGAGATTGGGTCCAATAAGTGCAGAACGGCCTTTTAAATTATTTATTAACCATCTATGTAATGAAATAAAACACAGTGTCGTTTAAGCATTAATTTGTAACAACAATCAAAGCTTTACTACCACAATTTGTGCTTATGTACACAGTACTTAATTCAAATTAATCTTTATAATCCTCCAAGTAATCTGGGTCCACTGTCACAGTACAATCAATGTAAGTATTTGCCTTTGCTGTATACAATTCCGCCAGCACGAGGCCGACACAAATAGTAGAAATGATAATCAAGATATGCTCATCTGGGAGGAAAGCTATATTGAAACCCTACCACAGAAACATTCAATAACAATTACCTTTGCTTGTACTGCCGGCACTTTCGTCTTTGACACAAGCATCTTGAAACCACGAAACTAAATTTCTCCCTCTCTCTTTATTTAATTTTTTATAGCGCAACGCTAGTGGGAAGAATGTAATGTCAAATCATCTCCAAAGTATGTAACTGAAGGAGAGAAAACTGTAGTAGTCGACTTATTTATTTTCAGATCATTTGTAGGCAAAATATGAGCGCATTGAATGTTCCATCATTCATCAGTCAGTCTGTAATAACTCGTCAAAATACTGACGAATGTCAAAAGATAAAACAGGCAGAAGGAAGAAGACGGTAATAAGAGGAAGTCAGCTATAAGAGGAACAATAAAATTGTAAAACCAGAGAATGAGAGAAAATGGGGCCTTATGGAGGATTTTGAAATTAAATAATGATCGTGATAAAAGACAGGACGAAGTAAGAAGTACAAAAAAGGTGGCTGTTGAACAATATTAAAATGATTAGCGAAACAGTAAAAATATGTACGAGTGCAGCTTACCACGGAGAGATGGATGGCTCATGAACTTGTAAATAATATGAATAAGAATTATAGGTTGCATGCATGAAATGTATAGATAATGTTAATAACAAAGTGCAGTAAAAGAAATATAATAAGAATCAGTTACTTACACTGCAGTAAATTACTTGCACTGCAGTAAATTAAAATTGCAGAGTGCATTTTAATGCTTCAATTCGCTTTGGCTATTTAGTTTTCATTCTGTATGACATTTCCTACCTCACAGAATCTCTCTCGCTTTTAGTATTTAGTACATTTAAAGTATGGCATTTGGACTGACTATATAATATTTTTAAGTTACTTGGAAAATGTGTGATCATGTAGTTCTGTTCACGTAAACGAGTGCTTACCCTGACATGGAATATGTCAGATTGAGTGCTCTCGTAATCCGATTTCAGAACTCCTACCTGTCTATCTTGCATACCGCCGCGGGCAGTTGTCACAGTGAAGTCAGTAGCCGTCGGCAGCAAAAAATTGGGAATTATGACGATCTCCCTACCTCTATACATGTCTCCAGACATATTAATTGCGAGAAACGCAGGAGCTATATACTCGTTTTATTAAAATAGAACCGATCTAATCAGAAACCTTACCGAGGTACAAAAACCTATTATAAATAGCCCCATCTGTATCTTTGTCAGTACATGTCAGTGTGATTGAATGACTGTTGTGGGAGCGGAGCCCTAACTTTCTTAAAAAGATTTTTTGATGGGGTGTTGACGAAATCAGAATCTTAGCCATTGCTGTAAGCAATATACTGGGTAGTACGATATCCGAATGCCGTAATTTTATGTGTCATAGGATAGTTGCAAGTGCAATGAATTGCAAGATCTTAGTAATTATTTTCTATATGTGTGTCAGATTCAAATGTTGAGTTCGTAATATGATTCCCAAACGCAAAAGAGGATTGGTGCTGTCTATGGTACATCGCATACTGAATTTAACTGTATGATGAAACCCAGATATCTCTCCAACAAAATTACTTCGTTCTTCCCTGATATTCTGACATGTAGGAGGAACATCATTGACGTGTCAGCGCCGAAGTACAATCTTGTTAGTGTGATGAGGAAGGTTAGTTGTTAGATCATACTGAAATGTGATCATAGATCTACTTACAGCACAGTAATCAAGTGGCGAACCCATTTCCAATCCTCCTTTTTTTAACTACATGCATCAATTCTAAATTTTAAGTTGTTTTATTTCAAAGTGACATCTTCAAGAGCCAATACTTCGTTAATTTCATCAAGCGGGCTGTAACTAAGTCCATAAGTTGTAAAAAAGAAATCTTTCTTGCGCCGAAATTTCAGCAAAGAATTGTTCATCATTTTGAACGTAGTTAGCTTCATTAATTACAACAGCTTTAATTTTATCTGCCTGAATGGCAGGTTCCAATCCTGCCTCTGGCATGGATGTGTGTGATGTCCTTAGGTTAGTTAGGTTTAAGTAGTTCTAAGTTCTAGGGGACTGATGACCTCAGATGTTAAGTCCCATAGTGCTCAGAGCCATTTGAACCATTTAATGGGACGACATGGGCTAAGTCTGACAGGGATCGCGAAGTAGCTACAAAAAGACAGATTTCCAAATACATCTGATTGGACCAGCCTTCTCAAGTGGACTCTGTTATTAGACGTCCTGTCATAAATTTGACGGATAAGGATTTGGACGAAACTACGTTATCTGTATTAAGTAAAGGGCTAAATTTTGCCCCTACGCCAAAGACTTTGCCGATAACATCTTTCATCAGTGCCATTGAAGAAGATGTCCGACCACTATCAGAGGACTCTGCTGAAGAAATCAGACGAGAATCCTGTCGAGCAATTAAAAAACATCGTCCACAAAGAAGCAAAGTTTCCAAGGAAGAAAAATGTGCGGTACGAAAGGTGCGTGAGTATACTGACACTGTCATCCTGCGTGCTGATAAAGGTAATGCTACCGTCCTTTTGCCTCAGAGAGTCTACAAGGAAAAGATACGTAGTCTGCTTAGTTCTGGTGCATACTGGAAGATTAACAAAGATCCTACTAACAAAGTGACAATAAGGAATGCTGCCTTGCTGAACGCTTCATCACTACCAAAGTAGTTTGAAAGTGCGAGGTGCAGTACCACCGAGATTTTATGGTCTTCCTAAGTTCACAAGATGGGTAAGGATGAGCGTCTAGAGGACTTGTCTTATGAGACCTATAACGAGCACTGGTTCACCAATGTATTATTCTGCCAAATTTTTAGCTTCCTTATTGAAGCCAGTGGTAGGAAAATGTAGTCACCACATTCGCATTTCTATGGATTTTATTCAGAGACATAGCAATGTCTGCCTAAATAGTACGGATATGCTTGTTAGTTTTGACGTGGTATCATTGTACACCAAGGTACCTTTAAAGGACTCTTTATCTCTTATCGGACCACATTTTGATAAGAATATTACTGCCTTATTTGGACATGTGCCTTTATCATCTTATTTTCAGTTTAATGGTGAATTTTATGAGTAGAGTGATGACGTTGCTATAGGATGCCCCCTCTCCCCTCTGGTAGCTAATTTATTCATGGAAGACTTCGAAAACAAGGCACTGGACTCAGAAAGTCTTAAACAATCGGTCTTCTGTAGGTACGTGGACGACACATTTGCGATATGGCCACATGGCATGGATGAATTACAACGATTTCTTGAGCGTTTGAATTCTATCCATGCTAGTATCAAATTTACTATGGAAATAGAAAAAGACGGCTGCCTCCCGGTTTTGGATGTTCTCGTTCGCCGTAAAGTTGATGGCACATTAGGACATGTCGTGTATCGGAAACCAACTCAAACAAATCTATATGTATATGCCAGTAGCTGCCATCACCCTTCACAGACCATAGGTCTCCTTAAGACCTTAGTGCATAGGGCGCATTGTATATCCGATGAAGATAATTTGCAAGAAGACCTCACATACCTGAAGAGCATTTTTAAATTGAATAGATTTTCCCCGCAACAAATTCGTGGAGCATTCAATGCAAAACCTAGAATGCAGGTATGTGTTGGGGAATCATTAAATGATTTAAGTGGAGAATTCTATGTGCTTCTTCTTTTCATTTTTTGGTAAAAGTGATTACTGAGTATTTGCTATCTTTTCGGTAATGATGGTTTTGTTGTCAGTCCGATTGTGGGAAGCTAATTTTTGTAGTGGTGCTTCTGTTTCGATGAATTTATTATGCTTACATTTCATTAATGATAAAAACGTTTCAAGTGTTGCAATCAATATCAAGTAAAAGGATACGACGTTCCACCTGCAGAAATGTACGTAAACTAATTATTATAATTTTTTATATCAACAAAACTGATCTACGGTGAACCACAGCACAACTAATCGCAGTTTACACTGATATTACAGTATGATTCAAAAGAAAAGAGTAAACTCATGCTATCAATAGTTTCTTAGGGGTCATTGTCTTGAATATTAGTTACTACTTGAAAACAAATGGGACACTGACAGGTGGAATTACGTAGGAATGCTATATTTCATTATTGGCTTGAATGGTCGATATGGCATTCAGTCATTAATTGTTCACGTTGAGATGTGATATTCGGACCGTAAGTATTGCTTCTGTGAAGGCAACCGTCACATTGTGCCCTACTGTGTCTTAAACGCCAATGACTATCAGTGATGATTATCACTTATACTGAGAACCAAAGCCTTGAGTGACTTTCCAGTTGTAATAACTAAAGAGCCTCATTGAAAGGTTTGCAGAAGAACGTATTCACACTAGAACTATCCCTCACGTTTAATTTGCCAGTTGAAATTCTACAACTTCCAAATCAAATAATTTATTAGCAACTGTTATTCCCATTACTGAATACTGTCTTTGCCCATATTAACGGAAACACTCCTCTTTTAGCAAGAAAAACACTTTTCTACTTCACTCACTGAAGTAAAAATCTTAATCTGATAACTATTCTATTACATCGCAAATCTTAGGAATTCTGTAGCTGAAGCCAGAAACCAAGACACTTTTGAAGGCTTACCTCCAGCGTTATTGTCAAGTGTGATACTTCCGCCTATCTTCAGGCCTTCCTAGTGCAAACACACTGCATCCCTGTAATGGACTGGCCTGCACAGAAACCTTACCTGAATCCTACAGAACACCTTTGGGATGTTTTGGAACGCCGACTTCGTGCCAGATCTCACCGACCGACATCGATACCTCTCCTCAGTGCAGCACTCCGTGAAGAATGGGCTGCCACTTCCCAAGAAACCTTCCAGCACCTGACTGAACGTATGCCTGTGAGAGTCGAAGCTGCCATCAAGGCAAAGGGTAGACCAACACCCTATTGAATTCCAGCATTACCGATGGCGGGCGCCACAAACTCGTAAGTTATTTTCAGCCAGGTCTCCGGATACTTTTGATCACACGTGTAGTCGTGTCATTCAGTTCAAGTGGGTGTCATAAATCTTACGTTTTTCCTGAGTGACTGAAGACACATTCATGACTCGAAGTGTGATGTTATCTGCATGTGTAGTTTTCATTCGTTTGGCGCGATCAGGCACTCATTGTAGGTAAGTTTCGAATTTTTACTTTATGTCTGAGTGACTTACATTGCTCTGTTTCTAGCTCTCCACGAAGATTGCTATGTTTTCTTTTTCTGTTTGTGACTTGTAGTACTTCTTCTGCGACCAAAGTTTCCTTCTAGATGATGTATTAAGTTCTCTTAAAAAAACTCCTGTCTTAGAGTTGACACTGGTGACAAATTCGTATTGATCTTGAGATGTATTAAGAAAGACCAAATAAATATTGCATGCACCTGGTTATACGAGGGCTATTCGGAAAGTAAGACACGAGCGGTCGTGAAATGGTAACCAATCTGAATTTTTTTCCAACAGTTAGCTACACATTCCACCTACTTCTCTACAGACTCACCGCTTCGAATTATACACTAGTCGTAGCGTTCTACCAACTTTCCAGTATCCTCGTGACAGAATGCAGTCGGTTGTGCTTTCCGGTAATTCTCTACGCTGTTCCACAGTTTGTTGACTGTGCGAGAATGTGTTCTTCATAGCCAGTGGTTCACGTGAGCAGAGATGAAATTAAAGGAAAGCCAATTACCTGCTGTTTTGTGATTCATCAAACAGTTCGCATTGCAAACGCTGCAGGAGTTTCCTCATTACCCTTTCAATGTGGCACCGAGGACTGGCAAATAGAAGGAAACGCCTAACAGTTACGTTATGTGGGCTGAATGACGTAAGGCAAAACCTCTCAGGAGGCCCTCATACTTAGCGGCAGACAATATTTATGTAACCATCTTTAAGCGCTCACCATGCGCTCAGAACTGAAAAGAACGACGAGACGCGATCGACAGGCATAGTAGAGACGCTGCCCAACACATCTGTGCAAAGCCTCATCGGATTTTCACTGTGGTTTCGACTTAGCGCCGGTCAAATCACTTTTCGAATAGCAATCGTCGTATTCTTATAACAAAGTAAGCTAAGGAAGTAACAGACACTTTGAAATAGTCTAATTAGAATACGTATGTATCTATGTCATACATCGTGGATTCGTACATACGTCACCACATGTATATTGTTATAGCTATATTATTACTTCTACAATCAAAGCTATTACGTTACTTATCTGAAAATAGAATCTGTTTATAGCATCCCCTCCACCCTGGGCCATCTGAAGCGGAATAAGTAGTTGCACAGATCGACTAATATTTCCTCCGTCAGCTGTCTGTTGACTGATATGAATAAAAACGAGTTGTATCTAAGTTGTTTGTGAATAATCGTTGTAGTTTCTAATATGCCAAGATGTATCTCGTCTTTTTCTGGTGGGCAAGATATAATCTGTGACTCAAGATCAGAATCTAGTTTTAACACTGTAATCTAGTTTTCACACTGAGATATTTCTAGACTACTCGTTAGACACTACTGGGGCACTCTTCGCGCCATGGCGAAGGAGAAACGTGACCAGTTTCAGACGGATGTTAATTAATGTAAAGAAGTGTTACGATTTGAAACTGAAAATACAGACTTTTCAGTTTCTGGATTTATGCTAGGATGTGATTAAACACGCGGAGAACCTTGATTTTCCGAAAACGGATGGAGATACTTTTTCGTCGTATGCATTCCAGACTGATGTGGCCGAGGATTTTAGAGTTGACTGGACAACAGTATGTAAAAACGTGAACGATGTGATGGCTCAGATAGTTTTAAAAGCTTACAACTGGATTCATTTCCCGTTTCCAACGATGGAAATTAATGCGGCTAAGTTAGAATGGCGAAAAACATTTCTACTGTCAACTTTTATACAGGATTTGGATTGTGCCCAAACAGAAAGCAGAAGACGAGCATTACATGGCGATGAATACATAGGTCGCAAGGACTAAGTCCGTATTATTGTGCAGTTCACCGTACGCTGGTGATAAATTTACTGGCGTAAGTGCAGAATGGTATGGAAGCGTCCTTGACGCTGGAATATGGAGACATAGCCCAATTAGAAATATAATTTCAGTACACAACGGGCATGCTTCCTTTTTGATATTTTAGTGTATGGAAACCTCTCCATGGTTAGACACTCCATTGAAGCCAGTAAGAAACGCTGATTAGCGACGATTAAATTTGACACATACCAGAAAAGAGCGGTAGTAACGTGCGCAGCACTGCACAGCAACTGTATGTACCTGAAAGATCGCTTCCAATATCATTTGAAGGAGAGGAAAGACGCAGAAGAAGGAGGTGAAGAAGTAGAAAAAAAAGAAGACGAACACGAAAGTGAGATTTATGACGAACACAAGCCTACTGACAGACAAGTGAAAAGCAATGGAAACAAATTTCGTTCTTAACACAAGCGATAGCAAATGTTCGGATTTATTGAGGTCTTTTCCTCTTGGTTTAATTGTGTGCTGTTGAGATGTAATAAGGGATGTATAAGTACTGTAATTATAATTTAAAATCACGTAATTATAAGACCACAAGAGAAATGCCCAAATTATTTTTATTTATTTATATTGGGGAATAAAGAAAAGGAACGGAAAGGATACAGCAATGCGAAGCGTTTGCAATACAACACTTATGTTTAATATCTTATAATCCGTTCGAGTAGATATCTCCTCTGCTAATTTTATAGCATTTTTCTTTCTGTTTTTTATTTGAAGATTATGTATTTAGAATTGTCTCAATAGCAAAAGTCTCTGAAATTACGATGAGGACAAGTCTTTCGTTTCTTCAGTTCAATTTGCCATAAGGATTTTCGCTCCGGGTCGAATGTACAGGGTGATCAAAAAGTCAGTATAAATTTGAAAACTGAGTGAATGACGTGACAATGTAGATAGAGAGGTACAAATTGACACACATGCTTGGAATGACATAGGATTTTATTACAACCAAAAAAAAGACAAACCTTAAAAAAATGTTCGGCAAATGGCGCTTCATCTAATCAGTATGGCAATTATTACAATAACAAAGTAAAGATGATGTTCTTTACAGGAAATGCTCAATATGTCCACCATCATTCCTCAACAATAGTTGTAGTCGCGGAATAATGTTGTGAACAGCACTGTAAAGCATGTCCAGAGTTATGGTGAGGCATTGGCGTCGGGTGTTGTCTTTCAGCACCCCTAGAGATGTCGGTCAATCACGATACAATTGCGACTTCAGTTAACCCCAAAGCCAATAATCGCACAGACTGAGGTCTGGGGACCTGGGAGGCCAAGCATGACGAAAGTGGCGGCTGAGCACACTATCATCACCAAACGACGCGTGCAAGAGATCTTTCACGTGTCTAGCAACACTTTGTTTTTTGTTTTTTTGCTTCTAATAAAACCCTATGTCATTCCAAGCATGTGTGTCAATTTTTACCTCTCTATCTACATTATTCCGTGGTTTATTAAATTTTCAAATTTATACTGACTTTTTGATCACCCGGTATGTTGAGGTAACCGGTTTTGTTGACGGTCGAGCAACAACTGGGTACATACTAGGGTATGATACTTCCCTCTAATCATTTCTATCGCAATCTTTGGTAGCGTTTGATAGGTGCTTGACGCTGACCAAAATAGCTCCTGCAACGTTTGTAAAAAGTGATTATTTTTCTATGCGTGGAATACCAGCAAATTCTTTTCCCAGATTTAAGATTTATCGGTTTATTTCCTGTTTCCTCCATATAGATTTCCTTTTTTATTTTATTCTTCATATCCGTGCACAGTTTATCAAGCTGTCTACCAGTGTAATGTTTGCTAAATCCGCGGGAGTATTGCTGTGCAATATTATTCCCTGCATTCTTCTTTTTTGACACTACGTTGGGTATTTTGAATTTTTTGCAGCACAATCATGTGCTCAGATTGTTAACTGTCGTCTTGTCGGCATCTTCACTTTCATTGGAAGACATGTCGATAATAGACTCTTCAACTAGCACAATACTCTACATGCAGCTAACATATGGTATGAGTACAAAAGGTCGAGACGGTAGGGGATTGGGAAAGCTGCCTCAGAATAGCTGCGATTTGTCGCGAACAGGCGAACGCTAACTCACAGTGTAAAACAAAATGTATCTTGCCCTTGGGTTTTTCCTGTTTCTGTAAAATGTACTTGCATTTTCCCAATGAATAGGATACATCTACCTACATTTAACTTCTAATTATTCACTTCGGAAATAATGTAAGTCCTATCAACTAATAAGTAGACTCTATGCTTCAGCTACATCACTCAGTACCTCTTCTCCTAGTCCCATCTCAATTAAGTGGGCTTTCTTTCAAATCAGCTTTATGCCTTCCTGTAAGAGGATAGTATATCCAACTCCGTATTTGACAGGCTGCCTCTCAGGACGCTTGGCTTCATGCTAGTTTCTGAGTTCGAGAAGTTATTCTTTCTTCCCTTCCTTTAATAAATCTGTGACTAGTATCTCTTCAGATATCATCTAGTATAGTGGGTTTGGGATAGGTGGGTAATGTAGTCAGCCGTACTGAACAGTGTTAGTATAGTCCTTTCAGTCTCATTTCCTTTTGAAATTTCACAGACCTTTTTTATCTTTCTCTGCTGTCGTGTCTAGAAATACTGTCGCACACGAACATTCAAATAATGTAGTGCCAAATTACTGTCAACAGATGGCGCTATCTCGGATTACCGTTAAAGCGGTCGTTCAAAGACTGTATAACTAGACCAGTATTGCACGGCTTGGCACATGGTTCATTGTTTAAACCCTCGCTGCTTCTGTTACTGATATTATCCTGTGCTTGTCTCCCGAAAACAATGCCCAGACACTGCCACGTTAAGCCGTTGGCGCTCTTACCTAGAGCCCGATGACGTTCTCTTCTAGGAACACCACTGAGAAAATTTAGAGAACGGCATTGGAAGAGGACTGCAGAACGATTCTACTGCCTCCAACGTACATTTTGCGTCAGGACCAAGAAGACTGAAAAATGGAGACTCGTACGGAGGTATATAGGTAGCAGTTTTTCCCTCACTCTTTTTGCGAGTGGAACAGGAAAGGAAATCATTGGTAGTGGTACAGGTTACCCTCCGCTACGTACCGTACGGTGGATTGCGCAGTACATACGTAGATGTAGATGTAGTTTCCACAGTAAGAATGGCACAGTGGGCTTTGCCTATGTATGAACTTCACAGTAATTGTGAAGATCGCCGCGCGGGGTGGCCGCGCTATTGTAGGCGCCATGTCTCGGATTGCGCGGCCCCTCCAGTCGGATGTTCGAGTCGGTAGTTTTCCGTCTTGCAGCTGCAGTCCCACGCCACCGTAACACAGGATTCTGGGTTTCGACACCGTGTTGTGTATTAACGAACAAGGCTTCACAAATATCACTTGCAGCTTTATTATTTCTTCTGTAGCTAAAGGTATTACTTTACAGATATGAATAATGAACAGAGAATTTATATATAGTCGTCAATTTACATTCGATTCTTAGAAAAATGTGTACGTTATTTACGTTCCTGTATCAGTTGATATATTTCTTGATTCACTGGTGGTTAATCATAGAAGTTGCGTCACAACGTGAGTGAAATAATTGATGAATCACTGCAGTTCGATGAAAGACTACATATCTACCGAGAAATATGAAGCATTACTTGCCAATAAAAACTGGAACAAGACCAAAGGTTCTAAACAAAAGTATAGTCTCGCAGCCGCTATACTGATCGCTGAGACAGTTTACTTAACAATTTATGAAGGTGCAATTCCTGGATTGGGCTCCTGAAGACAACGCCCAGACATCACCGAGTTGAGCCGTCGGCACTCTCCTATACTCGTATTTGTTGTGCGTTCTCAGTACCTGTAACTAAAGAATGATGCAAATCATTTTATGCACTGATGTAACCTGTATTAACAATTTTAGTCACATCATTAATGCGCTGATGGAACTTATCTTAACAGGTTTATTTTTAAGTAATTTCTGCGATAGCCTTGATATCGTATTTAGTATTTCTGATAACTTATTATTTTGACAAACTACATACCCTAAATGACTGCGTTCTATTCGATGCATTGTATTGGTACAGCACTATCGTTGGAATAAATAATGTCAGTCGCACGCTCGCTTGTGTGTGTGTGTGTGTGTGTGTGGGCGGGTGGGTGGGTGGGTGGGTGTGTGTGTGTGGGTATGTGTAGGGTGGCAGGTGGGTAGGCTTCCGCAGCCATCGTCGCAGCCAGTAAAATTTTTCTGGGTTTGTGACTGTATTGTCAATATGTAAAACTACCGACGTTTCTTCAGCGTGTTTTCGTTTACTGGTAAATGATTTCTTTCCTTTCTTGTAATTTCATTCCCTGGAGACATATAGGCAGGGGAGGGCCGTCAGTGGCACAGTCCACCGTTCTGCTCTTCAGCCGAGTGACAGTACAAATAAAAAGATCGAGTGATATACATAAAAGGCGATGAAAATGGGGACATAAGAATAGAAATAAGGGGAGACAATTGGAGTTAGAATATACACTTACTAGGAGATGTTTACTGTACCACATAAAGATAAAAAATACAGTTGGTGATGTGCATAGCACATAAATACACCGAGTTCACATGCACAAGTTAAAAGTTGGTCACAGGTCAAAACACCAGAACCACGACACTTTAAAAACCGTTGCACGAGACGGAGCACACATGACGAATAGTAAAAACTGGCAGGAGTGACCTGTGGGATGAAAAGAAAAGGGGTCGAGAGGTGCACCAAGGGGCAGGAGACGGGCAGGGTGAGAGATAGATAGGGAAGGCAAGTCAGGAGGGAGCGCAGAGATGCAGAAAGGGTGCACTGGAAGGAGAGGGGGTGGAGGAGGGAGGAAAACACCTCTCAGGGGAAGGGGAAAAGAGAGGAGAGGGACCCCTGAAGAGAGCTAGGGGGGAGGTTAGAGTTGATAGGAGGGTAGCTGTCAAGGCAAAACTATATTCCAGGAGGAGTAGGTGCTGGAAGTTGTGTTGGGTAAGGAGATGGAGGGTGTGGAGATGGAGAGAGGGCAGGACACCATGATAAAAGGGGCAGAAGGGGCTGGGGTTAGAGGGGCAGAAGACGCCAGGGGATTGGGGCGGCAGATGATGTACAGGTTGCAGATGTGTTTGAGGAGAAGGAGAAGATGTTGGAAGGCGATGATGTAATAGAGGATCTGTGTGTGCGACATGAGGTGGGTACAGAGGACGAGATAGAGAAGGCGAGATGGAGTGCATGATGATCAAGGATTTGGAAGGCTTTGTAGAATCTGGGTGGAGTGGAATGCTAGCATAACAGGAGATGGGGTGGATCAACGATTTGTGAAGGATGGTGGAAGGATACAGTCCCCATGTCCGGCCAGACAGGAGTTTCAGGAGGCAGAATCTATTGTAGGATTTGTGTTGGAGTGTAAGGAGATGGGGAGTCGAGGTGAGGTGACAGTCGAGGGTGAGGCCAAGGTATTTCATGGTAGGAGTGAAGAGGATAGGACGACCATAAATTGTGAGGTAAAAATCATGGATTTGGAAGGAGTGGGTGCTACTATATCTGACTGGGTCTTGGAAGGGTTGATGTGAAGGAGCCACTGGTTGTACCAGTTGGTAAGATAAAGGGCCAGGAAGCCCGTGTCATCAGCAAATTGGAGGATATGTTCTGGCAAGGGAGGTTTTTACAAATTGACAGTATACAGGAGACAGAGAAGAGGGGAAAGGACAGAAACTTGGGGCACGATGCCAGTGAGAGAGGAAGTACAGGAGTGGGTAGTGGATAGTGACATAGGAGGTGTGATGGGAGAGGAAGGAAGCATTTAGATGGACGAAATTGATGGGAAGAACGTAGATCTGGAGTTTAAAGAGGAGCCTGGGATGCCAGACATGGTCGTAGGTGTTCTGAAAGTCAAGGACAATAAAAAAAATTAGAGCGACACGAGTAGGAGGGAAAGAAGATTGGTAAGGTTAAGGAGGTGTTCGTCAGCTGAAGAGGAGGGTAAGGGGAAGGAAGTGGTGCTAGTTATAGTGATGGTGAATATGGCAGGAGAGGAGGAACTCAAAGACCTTACTGAACACAGAGTAGAGGTAGATGGGACATTAGGAAGAACTGTCACAGGGGGGCTTGTTGGTTTTAGGGAACAGCAAGACATAGGAAGTTTTCCACAGACAGGGTGAAAGCCAGTGAAAATGAGAATGTTAGTAGGATACCAAGGACAGTCAGGAAGGAGGGGGGAAATTCCTTGAGGTGGCAGTCGGTGACGCCCTCATGACAAGGGGTAGTGCTGCATTGGGAATCGAGTATGAACTTGATGTCATGGGAAGTCTGAGGGGGGTAACTGAACCAAGTACTGGAAACTGGGGGCAAGTGGCGGGACAGATATGTTGGATCGTACAAGGACCATGGGGAAAAGAGAGTAATCAAAGTGAGGATCATCAGTAATGGAGAAGACCTTGGAGAGGTGGCAAGCAAAATGGTTACAATTCCTGAGGTCGTCAGGGAAGGGGCGGTTGTCGTGGGGAGGGGGATAATGCAGGATGGAATGGCTACCAGCGAGGCAGTGGAAAGTAGACCAGTACTTTGAAGAGTTGACATGGAGGGTGGAATTGAGGGGTGTACATGTCTGGCGCCAGTCCCGGCGTTTCTTTACTGTTAAGAGGTTTCGGATGTAACGTCGTAATTGCCGTTGGCGGAGGACTGTATCCCAGTCACAGGTAATGACAAAGGAGCAGTAGAACCTGTGAGATTCACGAAGAAGGACGGCATGTGGAGGAAGAGTAGGGCGGTGAGAGTGGATACATTTCAGGAATGTGGGCCTCCACGGCATCAGGGATGTTCTTCATTGAGAAGGACGAAGGAGGAGTGGTGTCTGTGGGATGTTGAAAGCTTACTAGGTTGATTTCGACCTGTGAGGCAAAGGGTTTCCGGTAGGCATCCAAGTCGGCGCGGGGGTAGTCATGGACGAACTTCGGAAGGGCAGGAGGGTGGGGGGCAGGAGGGAGCCAATGGGCGAAGGAGTTGGTGAGAAGGACTGGGAGGTCACTGCTACCAATGGGGTGGAGGACGTCCCCAGCGATACAACCACGAATGTTGGGGGAAGAGTGCTGAATGACAAAATAGTTTCTTATATACCTGCAAACGTGGCTGTTATCTAATTCTGATAGGCTGTTAAGGATGAAAGACAGGGATGTTAGAAGTCCTTTACTGGTGTTTTTATTATTTCTTTTCGTTAGTGTGAATCCGACGTTTTGATTGGTATTTGCGTTACTGCTTGTGACTGGTGGAAATCCGTCAATAAAGAACCAGGTGGCATTCCTGACGTGGCGTTGTTTTCCTGCTTTCTAGCGCCATCTGAGGCGCGCCAGTACTCTACGTACTCGTACTTGAGGCCGCTGCTGTCTCCCCCGCTCCTGGGTGTATTGCTTCACGTGAGTTGTCGTTCCGAGACGCTGCTATTGCTGGCAGTCAGGATGTCGGAAGTTGGCACCCGCCCTATCTGTTCATATTGGCGGTTCGCTTGCCTATTTCTATTGCCTCTCTAATCTTCCTCCTGAAAGTAAGAGGTTGTTTCGCCACTACGCGAGCTTCACCAAAATCAATGTTTGCCGCACTCATCCTAGTGTTTCGCCACCGCTGACTTGGTTGTTGTTTCAGCTGGATATACCTTTCGTATTCAGTTATACGTGTGCTGATGGGTCGCCTCGTCTCGCCTACATACCCTAATCCACATTCGCAGCTGATTTCGTAAATTGCAGCAGCATGTAGTTTCTCAGCTGCATCTTTCGTCGTACGAAGAACATATTTTATTCTGTTGCTGCTTCGAAAAATCGGCTTGACGCCTGCTCGGTGGAGAATTTTGCCCACCCTGGAACGTATGGCAATGGAGCGATATTTTGTGCCTCCTTCTGCTCTTCTCTGTTGCCTTCATTCTTTGTCGGCATAGTTTGATCTACTGGTTTCCTCCCATAACCACTGGCACCAAAACTCGAGGGTTAGTAGTTCATCCCTTAGATGTTCCTTATCGCTGATGCTGTGAGCCCCCTCCGTTAAAGTGTGCATGGCGGATGATGAGAGGTGGCATGTAGGTGTCTGTCAGTACTTGTTGGCTATGACTATGACCAAGTTTACCATCAAGCTTTCTCTAAACTTCCAAGTCGAGGGAAGACACCACCTCATTCTTTTCTGTCTCCATAGTGAATAGGATTCTGCTGTACTGCTGCTTGAGATGTTGGTGGAAATTTCTTAGTTCTTCCTCGACATGTGGCCAGAGAATGAAGGTATCATCAACGTATCAGAGCCAACATTCTAGGCGTAATGGTGCGGACTGGAGTACTGTTTCTTCAAATGCTTTCATGAAGATGGCTGCTGCAATAGGCGCGAGAGGGGAGTTCATAGCTACACCATCTGTCTGTTCGTAGAATTTCCCTTTCCACCTGAAGTACGTGGTCGTTAAACAGTGGCGCACTAGCTCGCAGATATCGGGTGCTACGAGTTCGTCTGGGATGTTCACGGTGTCTTGTACCGGTACATTCGTGAATAAAAACTTCACGTCGAAGCTAGCCGTCAGGTCGGTGGCAGGTGTAACGGAACTGAAATGATGGTGGGCTGACAGTAATTTGGAGCCCGCGCGTCTGAAACGGGCGCGCTTGTGTGAGACTGCCAGGGAGTGCACTCTGATGCCATCTATTGGCGAAACTGGGAATAGCGCTGCCTGTCAGACAATGCACTAAGCTCTCGGAGTCAAATGTATTCTTTTTCTTGGTAATTATAAGTTATTACTGTATAATTTAATATTGTAAAGCGCTAGTAGTAAATTATTATGACTGGTATGAACTCCAGGGTAGTAAATATAAATATTCTTAAATACTAAATGATTTCGGTAAAAAGGTGGTAGGGGAACGCCCCCACTCTTGGTGATACGAGCATAGCTAGGGGTAGCTGGAGACACAGGGACTGAACAAGGGAATGGCCTGGGGAGTGTTGATGTGATCGGACGTGTGTAACTGTGCTCACGCAAAAGTGATTGTGCAACAGCGAAGAGGCGAATATCGTCGCCTTTTTGGAGTAAAACGCGACGAATGGTTGTTGAAGCCGCCTCTATGCCACTGGGGCTGATTGTAAGAGTTCCTGTGCCCAGATTTTATGGCGGACGTGCAGTAGCTTATACGAGTGCTACAGCTCGTAGTTCCAGCCGCCATTAAGGGCATGAGGCGTGAAGAGCTGCGTTAGCCACGTGCATCTCACCACCAGCACCGACACGTCTACCCAAGGCAAGACTGCCTGCAATTGTTAAGTCGAACTTTGTATACATGTAAAAGGAGAATACCAGTTTTCTTTTATGCAAGTGCAGAGGACAGAATACAGTAATGAGTAAAATTAGTAGTAATTAGTGTAGTAACCTCAAACATAGTATAGTGAAATCAGACTGAGGCCACCATCGCCTCTTTCATTTACAATTATTTTGGTTGTAGAATACTTTAGCGTATAAGAATGTTGAAAAGAGCAATGGTCACACCAGAATTAGTCGCCTATTTACAGTTACCTAAATTTTTCTGAGCCACCTTTCAAGTAAAGTCACTTAACTAATTCTGTATCAATGGTCCAAAGAGTAATATCCAAAATCATTAAATAAGTTGAAGGATAGAATTTTGTTAACTGATGTTGCATAAACTGTCTTGGTAGTAATTACCAAGCCAACTCACAGAAATTGAGAGAGTATTTGCTTTGTAGAATCATCTAGAATGATCAGAAATAGTAATATTCAGAATTAAGTTTAAATTCAACTCAAGCCATTTCACTTTGAAACGAGCCCAAAAATTGATTTATTCTTTTGCTCCTTCAGAGCTGGCGACCGTAGTTATAAGTATTTTCAGGAGGATTCGACGGTAAGTCTGCTGCTCTCGTCGTGCTGATAGGATTATCCACTGCTGCTAGCAGTGGTGATTGGATACATAAGCTCACTACCAAGTTAAGTGGGTCAGGTAGGCAGTGTTACCGTGTGAACTGTAGGGCACTGTAGGCCGTGGATCGAACCCGTTCAATCATCACAGCTCTTAGGGAAATAGTCCGGTTAGGAGTGTACTATTCATTAGGTAAATACTGGCGAGTAACGGTCAAAAATGTATACGCAAGTGAATTTAGCAAGGTCCACGTAGCACCTAGTTAATGTGGTGCAATGGCGAGGGTAGGAGTGGAGTAAAAGTGAGCTGAGCTTGTGGCAGCTGTGCTGGATTCAAATATTAACTACGTGAATTCACTACTGCCTCTTACCATTGGGACTGAGCTATTTACAGTTAAAATACGTAGCAGTAAGCGCAAAGGCGTGACAGCTACAAGTCCGTATTGGTTTTATACATACGGAATTGGGAAGTGGGTCATTCCGTCAGTGGAGGGGGTTAAAACAACCGAGTCAGTGGAGAACATACCCCATTTACTGATGGAAAGATTCGGTGGTTCGGTCGCATGTGGCGACCGTGACAGGAATAACCAAGTTTGTAGAATAATGGCTGCAATAAAAGTGTTTTATATAAACTTGTAGTTTCAAGAAAATTTTAAATTTAAAATTCTGTTGTAGACAAATATACCACAATTCGTAAGTTCAAGACGACAACCTGCAAAGCAGCAAAAGAAAGTCCAATAGTAGGAGTTAAACAAGAAATACTTGGTTTAATAAAGATTTCTATTAGGCACGAAATACAGCAGCATAAGATGGAGTCGAATAGTAACAAGCAAGACGAAAACATTACAAGGTCAGACCCAGAATTAGGGACCATAGATACTGTTGTAGGGTTGGAAAATCTTATAGATGAATCCACACCCATGAGACAGGAGGAACGGGAAGTGAAACCAAAGGTAGTGAAAAGTGAACCCAATGTAACTGTGGATGCAAGTCACAAGGGAGAGGATATGGAATTAACAAGTTTGTTAAATAGGATGATGGCGCAAATTCAAGAAGGGAATGCTAGTTTGAAAGCAGAAATGGCTAGTCATATATCCCAATTGGATGAAAACCTATCTGGTAAAATAAAAGCCAATTTAGATATTTTGAATACGCAAAGCCAACGTATCACAGAGGTAAACAAATCAGTAAATAGCATTAGGGCTGAAATAACAAATGTTCAGAGAAAAGTCACAGAAATAGAGGAAAGATTTGATACCGAAATTCAGAGAATAGAGAAATCAGTGGAACCTTTGGTTAGTGAAAAATTAGAACCGATAATTGAAGGTAAATTACAGGTGATAGTACCAGTTCTAAAGAAAGAGATTTTTAAAGAAACGGCAGCTGATATTGAAACACTGCGCAATACCATGTTGAGTTTTGATGCATGTGTGCAGGAGCAGGAAAATACACTGCGTAATGAGATAAAATTATTAAGTCAGCAAGTTCAGAATCAGACGTTTCTTAACTGTAGTGGTATCCCATTGGTAATGCAGAAATCGGGAATACTGAGTAGGGAGGAAAAATACGATCCTCAAAAGAAACAAGGTGGATGGCATCCAATGGATTTTATAAAAAATTGTGAACGTGTCTTACCAACAGACGTGTCGGATAAAGAAAAAATTAATTTAGTAATAGACGCTTTAGCAGGTCATGCTAAACGTTGGAGATTGAATTTGGATATCGACAATTTGAAGTTTACAGACTTCAAAGAAAAGTTCCTTGAGGAATTCTGGAGCACACAACAGAGAGATAGGTTGTGGAGAGAATTCGTTGTCGCCAGAATGCCAGAACATGGGCGTGGGCTCATGAAAGAATACTGTGAAGGATGGTTCAAGCGTTTGGAGTATCTTAAAGATCGTAGGTCAGAATCGGAGATAGTGTGGGAGTTGTGGAAAATCTACCTGACGATTCAAAGCGTTATGTAGGAGGCACTCATCGAACATTCGATGAATTTTTAGAAAAAATCGAGAATGAAGATAGGTGGCGTGAAACTAGAGAGTTTCGAGGTTTCAGGAATCAGAATGGAATAGTAAAAGGTGGTAGGAATGAACCGCAAATTAACATGATGAGAGGAAGAGGTCAAGAAGGTAACGCTCAGCGAGGGAGAGGACATTATCAGGGAAACAGGATGCATTATCAAAATCAGGAAAACTAAATACCGCGCAGGTCAAGGGCCTAACGCGCGCGGAAAGAAAGAAATGGCCCAAATATAGGGAAGATCGGAGTAGTCAGTACTATAGTAGGATAGTGCGTCGTTCGCCTGAAGAGCAGTTACATAAACGAAACTTTGCGAAGTATAATGCAGGGATACAAACAGAGGAGAGAGAGCAGGGAGGAATTATTAAGGGAAATGAAGTAGGAAAAGAATATCGGTCGGATGTGAAGGCTCACGTGAATGAAAGAAGTACAATTCGAGGTCAGAGTGACGAATTGATGAAGGAAGAGTCAGAGAAGGCGTTGTTTGTCGGTAGGGATGGCAACTGTGCAGAGAGGCAGGGGCAAGGGAGGAGTGATGTGACTTATGGTAAAAGGTTCGTACGAATAGTCGACGAATCGCATCGAGAAGTAATTAAAGAGGAAAGGGTGGATAAGAAAAAGGGGCATAGTGCAGAGACGCATGCCGATTCAGAAATTGCCTCGTATGCAGAATATATACATCAGCTCAAAAGCCAGCCAGCACAATTAGAAAGATCTTCCACTCAAGTGATTAATTTGGACCCGAATATGACAGTGTTAGAGAGCCATACCGATTATGATGTGTACCTAGTGACAGCAAGAGTACATGACTGTGATGAAGATTCTTTTAAAGAAATTAGAGAAAGTGTATCTAACCAAGAGAAAGAGTGTTGTGATCCCTGTAGTACTGAAGCAAATGAGTTGAGTGAGACTGGAATTCCATTAGTAGGGGAAAATAATGAAAGTAAGAGTGGCGAATGCACTATCCAACAAAGGGAAAGTATTGAAATGGATTATAATTTGCGAGAATTATTTGAACCCGAAGAAGGTCATATTTCTAAGGAGGAGGAATTATCGTTAGAATCATCAGAAAGCATCCAGGGAGAAAAAGAAATAGAGGAAGTTTCCGATTCCGCAACCGAGAGTTCAGGCATGACAGATTCGAATGAGAACGCGATGGAATTAAAGAGCCTAGACGAAGGACTATTGGAAAAAGTGGTGAAAGAATTTAGGATGAAAAGGAGAAAAAAACCTCCGGATGGAATGGTCCGTATAAAAACCGGAAAAATAATATGGCAAGACTTGGCGGTGGAAAAGGATTTATTATGGGAAGATAAAGAAAGTATGAAAGAGGACAATAGGATGCAAACAATCCTAACTATTAATGTATGTGGGTACGAATTATATGTATTGTTGGATACGGGTGCTCAAATAAGTGCTATTTCGCACGCATTTTTTGAGATGATTAAAGAGCAACGAGGAGTAGTCATGATGCCAGTAACAGGTGTTAAAGTGATAGGGGCGACAGGGAAATGTAGTAAACCTGTTAAACATCAAGTGATGATGGAATTTAAGATAAAAAACAAGCTATTTTCTAATGCATTTTTAGTAGTTCCAGAGCTCAGTGCCGAGATCATTTTAGGCATTGACTGGTTAATAAAACAAAAAGTAATTATAGATTGTGACAAAGGGATAATAGTTTGTAAAGTTGATAGTGCGGTATTAGAAATACCATTTGAATCATCTAGAGTAATGGAAGAGAACCAGCTGAGATGGGTGGAATTTAGAGATGATCATGATTCAGGAATAGGTCAAAAATTCGATTGGTTTCTGGAGAGGCAGATAGTTGAAGATGGAAATAAGGAGACACTCCTTCGAAATGTAGTGGATAAAACGGAAGGACTATCTGATGTCCAAAGGGAGGATCTATGGCAAATTCTGAAAGAAAATCAGGAGGTATTTTCGGACAAACCAGGACGAGTGATAAATTATGAGTACTGCATGGAGGTAGAGGAGCATGAACCTTTCTTTAAACCACCATATAATGTACCCTTGTCTAAGAAAGAAGCAGTTCAAAAAGAAATAGATAAAATGGTTTCATGTGGGGTCATTGAACGGAGTTCTAGCACATATAATAACCCATTGGTGGTAGTAGGTAAGAAGGATGGAAGTGTACGAATAGTGATAGATGCTCGTACTCTGAATAAAGTAGTGAAGAGGGAGTTGGATCGTCCAGAGAACATAGATAATTTATTGCAGAAGTTTAATGGTGTAAAGTACATGACTAGTTTAGACCTAACGGCAGGATACTGGCAAATCCCACTAAGTGAGGAGTCTAGGAAGTACACGGCATTTTTATTCAATGGCAAATGCTACCATTACACAGTGGTACCATTTGGCCTAAATACTTCCGTTTCAGTGTTCATTCGGGCTTTAGACAAAATTTTAGGGAGTGAACTTAGTTCGCTAATCACGGTTTATGTAGATGATTTGTTAATTGCTACAAGGACATGGGAAGAGCACATAGAGTTATGCGACAGGGTGTTCAAAGCTTTAATTAAAGGAGGAATGACCCTGAACCTGAAAAAATGCGAGTTTGTGAAGAAAGAAATAAAGTTTTTAGGTCACATAGTAACACCAGAGGGAATTGAAAAGGATCCCAATAAAGTCAAAGCAATAAGAAATTGTCCGGCTCCCAAGAATAAAAAACAACTAAAGTCGTTTATAGGACTTTGTTCCTTTTATCGTAAGTATGTGGATGATCAGGTGTTCAATAGCCCACATCTGAACAACCTACTTAAGAAGAACAGTGTGTATATATGGACTGAGGAATGTGAAACAGCATTCAACCGGCTAAAAGACAATTTGGCTAAAAACATAAAGTTATGGCACCCTGACCTGTGTGAACCATTCCACATGGCAACAGATAGTTCAGATTATGGATTGGGAGTATCCATATTTCAGGAGGTAATGATAGATGGGGAAAAAACTCATAGACAAATAGCATTTACGAGTAGAACCATGTCTAAGTACGAAAGAAACTATACAGTTTCAGAGAAGGAGGCTTTAGCTATAGTATGGGGTTTTAGGAAATTTCAACTTTTCTTATGGGGACATAAGACTGTGGTCCATACAGACCACAAAGCTTTAATATTTTTGAAGGACTGCAGATTGTTACATAACAGGTTGACCAGATGGGCGCTGTTTTTACAACAATTTGATATAGAGATCAAGTATGTTAAAGGGAAAGAACATGCAGTACTGGATGCTTTGTCGAGATTACCGGAAGGAGGTGAGACACTAGAAAGTGTAAAGAATAGGGAAGATGTTTTTGAGGTGAATTACTTCAAAAAAGCGGAAGGAAGAGAAAAAATTAGGGAAATATGTCGGAATATGCGAAGATATCAAAGTGATGATGATGCACTCAAGTCGGTAAAGGTCAAGTTTGACAATCCGGACGCAACTAACATAAGGGCTTCATATAAAATACATAAAGGTGTACTGTATCTTCAAAGATTAAATAATCCAGGGAAGTGGAGAGTATGTTGGCCGGAACAACACACTGAAGTGCTGATAGATTATGTTCACTTGGCATATGGCCATTGTGGTGCACGGAAGTGTACCGATAAGTTAGATGAATGCATTACCTTTAACAACATGGCACGAAGGGTAGCACAGAGGATAAGATCTTGTGTTCTATGCCAAAAGGCGAAAGTAACAAATGCAACTAATCAAGGGCCCATGCAATCAATTAAACCTGATGAAGTATTAGAAATAGTAGCAGTAGATATCTTTGGACCATTACCGAAAACCATGGGGGGTTTTGTGTACATATTTGTAGCAGTTGAACTTTTCTCAAAGTATATAAAGCTTTATCGCTTGAGAAAAGCTACTGCCAGAGCTGTGTATGATAAAATGGTGTGTGATTATTTTGTGAAAGTAGGGAAGCCAAAGGGAATACTATCAGATAATGGTGTTCAGTTTTGCTCAAAAATGTGGAAGGATGGGATAACTGAGAAACAGGTAGAAGTGGTACATATCTCAGCTTATCACCCATCAAGCAATCCAGCAGAAAGATATATGCGTGAGATAGGTCGGTTATTTAGGATGTACTGCCATAGTAACCACAAGAAGTGGGGCATGTATGTGAGTGAATTCGAAGAAATCATGAATTCATTAACAAACGAGAGCACTGGATTTACTCCAGAAGAAATCCTGAAAAAGACAAGAAGTAAAAGTCTAGTAGAAGACCTACTAGAATTTCCAAATAGAGTTGAATTAGATTATGATAGTAAAAAGAACTTAGTAAAAGACAAGATGAGAAAACAAGCAGTTGCGAGAATTCGTCGTCAAGACGAAAAAGTAAGGAATCCCAAATTCAAAATAGGTGATCTCGTTCTTGTAAAAACACATGAAAAGTCAAGTGAAATTAATAACGAGATCAGCAAATTTAAATATATATATAATGGACCATTTAAAATAGTGTCCATACCCAATGTGAATGCTTATTATTTAGAGTACCCATTAACAGGCAAACGCCTGGGAGTAAGAAACATAGTGGATCTCAAAAGGTATGAACCACGAATTCTACCAGATTGAAAATAAATATATAAATAAATATTAAAGTAAACCAATATGTAAATAGTTTTGTTTCTTTTGTTCTATGTGAAAGGTAAATGCTCACTAAAATATATTGCAGTATCCTAATGAAACTTCTAGTTTAAGTAGAGACTAAACGGACTGGGAAAGACTGAGCTTCTAAGAAAGCCTTAATAGATGTGTAAATAAGCGTTGTGGAAGAGGCAGAAAAGTGAGGAGGTAAAGTGAAAAGGACGGGCTACAAAGTAATAGGCGCATAACGTGTGTTTTACTTGCCTGAGATAAAAGAAGTGTATTTAAAACTTTGTAAAAAAAAAAGATGTTTAAAGTGTACTGTGTTTAGAAGTAAGAAAATTGGAAAGAATATATGTAAATCATTTATGTAATGTTTAGCAGGAAAGAGAGAAAGAATTGGTGTTTCATTTTAAATATGTAATATAAGTATCGAGGTGTATCAGTAAGAAAGGGAAAACCCTTGGTAAAAAGCTTATCGAACATTGCAGATTCATTATAGGAGAGACTTCTTATTGAATTATCACTGTAAGATACTTCAATAAGAAGTGGGGCATGTGTAACGGAACTGAAATGATGGTGGGCTGACAGTAATTTGGAGCCCGCGCGTCTGAAACGGGCGCGCTTGTGTGAGACTGCCAGGGAGTGCACCCTGATGCCATCTATTGGCGAAACTGGGAATAGCGCTGCCTGTCAGACAATGCACTAAGCTCTCGGAGTCAAATGTATTCTTTTTCTTGGTAATTATAAGTTATTACTGTATAATTTAATATTGTAAAGCGCTAGTAGTAAATTATTATGACTGGTATGAACTCCAGGGTAGTAAATATAAATATTCTTAAATACTAAATGATTTTGGTAAAAAGGTGGTAGGGGAACGCCCCCACTCTTGGTGATACGAGCATAGCTAGGGGTAGCTGGAGACACAGGGACTGAACAAGGGAATGGCCTGGGGAGTGTTGACGTGATCGGACGTGCATAACTGTGCTCACGCAAAAGTGATTGTGCAACAGCGAAGAGGCGAATATCGTCGCCTTTTTGGAGTAATACGCGACGAATGGTTGTTGAAGCCGCCTCTATGCCACTGGGGCTGATTGTAAGAGTTCCTGTGCCCAGATTTTATGGCGGACGTGCAGTAGCTTATACGAGTGCTACAGCTCGTAGTTCCAGCCGCCATTAAGGGCATGAGGCGTGAAGAGCTGCGTTAGCCACGTGCATCTCACCACCAGCACCGACACGTCTACCCAAGGCAAGACTGCCTGCAATTGTTAAGTCGAACTTTGTATACATGTAAAAGGAGAATACCAGTTTTCTTTTATGCAAGTGCAGAGGACAGAATACAGTAATGAGTAAAATTACGACGCATGTTGTTCATTGTAAAGTGTAGTAACCTCAAACATAGTATAGTGAAATCAGACTGAGGCCACCATCGCCTCTTTCATTTACAATTCTTTTGGTTGTAGAATACTTTAGCGTATAAGAATGTTGAAAAGAGCAATGGTCACACCAGAATTAGTCGCCTATTTACAGTTACTTAAATTTTTCTGAGCCACCTTTCAAGTAAAGTCACTTAACTAATTCTGTATCAATGGTCCAAAGAGTAATATCCAAAATCATTAAATAAGTTGAAGGATAGAATTTTGTTAACCGAAGTTGCATAAACTGTCTTGGTAGTAATTACCAAGCCAACTCACAGAAATTGAGAGAGTATTTGCTTTGTAGAATCATCTAGAATGATCAGAAATAGTAATATTCAGAATTAAGTTTAAATTCAACTCAAGCCATTTCACTTTGAAACGAGCCCAAAAATTGATTTATTCTTTTGCTCCTTCAGAGCTGGCGACCGTAGTTATAAGTATTTTCAGGAGGATTCGACGGTAAGTCTGCTGCTCTCGTCGTGCTGATAGGATTATCCACTGCTGCTAGCAGTGGTGATTGGATACATAAGCTCACTACCAAGTTAAGTGGGTCAGGTAGGCAGTGTTACCGTGTGAACTGTAGGGCACTGTAGGCCGTGGATCGAACCCGTTCAATCATCACAGCTCTTAGGGAAATAGTCCGGTTAGGAGTGTACTATTCATTAGGTAAATACTGGCGAGTAACGGTCAAAAATGTATACGCAAGTGAATTTGGCAAGGTCCACGTAGCACCTAGTTAATGTGGTGCAATGGCGAGGGTAGAAGTGGAGTAAAAGTGAGCTGAGCTTGTGGCAGCTGTGCTGGATTCAAATATTAACTACGTGAATTCACTACTGCCTCTTACCATTGGGACTGAGCTATTTACAGTTAAAATACGTAGCAGTAAGCGCAAAGGCGTGACAGCTACAAGTCCGTATTGGTTTTATACATACGGAATTGGGAAGTGGGTCATTCCGTCAGTGGAGGGGGTTAAAACAACCGAGTCAGTGGAGAACATACCCCATTTACTGATGGAAAGATACGGCGGTTCGGTCGCACAGGGATACATTTTTCTTTTAACAGTTCTACAAAATGGGTGAAGTCGTTAACGTACGAATTTGTGTGGTTCGCCAAATGTCGGATATTTGGAGCCAGTCCCTTTGCTAGACTGTAAGTCGGTGAATTAATGGCACTCCCAATCTGTCATAAAGCAAAGGCCTCTTTATGGACCTTCGGCACACCATATATCCTGTGGTATATATAGCCTGTGGAACTTGTGAAATGAGTCTTCTGGCCTTGTCAAAATCCGTTCTAGTTTGCTTTAGCAGTGCTTCCGTCCATATGATTATCTTGACTGTCGTATCTCCCTTAAGTTTATAATAATTGGGTTTACTCAGGAGATCCTCTATTTTTTCGTTTGTTATGATCTTCCGTCTCAACACAACGGTCGCATTTCCCTTGTCTGCTCGTGTTATTGCTATATGAGAGCTGGTCTTCAGTTCCGCGATATCATGACGTTCCTCCATGCTGATATTTTGTTCTACATCTACAGCTACATGGTTACTCTGCAATTCACAGTTAAGTGCCTGGCAGGGGGGTTCATCTTACCATTCTCATACTACCTCTCTACCACTCTACTCTCAAATGCTGCGTGGGGAAAAGGAAACTCGCGTATCATATCAGTGACACTCTCACCCCTTTTGTGCGATAACACGAAATGAACTGCCGTTCTTTGAAGTTTTTTTATGTCTTCCGTCAACCCTACCTGGTAAAGATCCCACACTGCACAGCAATATTCCAGCAGAGGACGGACAGGTGTAATGTAGGCTGTCTCTTTAGTGGGTTTGTCACATCTTCTAAGTGTTCTGCCAACAAAGCGTAGTCTTTGTTTCGCTTTCCCCACAATATTAACTATGTGGTCTTTCCAGTTTAAGTTGCTCGTAATTGTAATTCCTAGGTATATAGTCGAATTGACAGCCCTTAGATTTGTGTGATTTACCGTATACCCAAAATTTATCAGATTTCTTTTAACACACTTTTCTTTGTTTAGTGCCATTTGCCACTTTTCGCACCATACAGAAATTCTCTCTAGATCATTTTGTAATTGGAATTGATTATCTGATGATTTTACTAGACGGTAAATTACAGCGTCATCTGCAAACAATCTAAGGAGACTGCTCAGATTATCACCTAGATCATTTATGTTAATCAGGAACAGCAGAGGTCCTATGACACCACCTTGCGGAACGCCAGATATCACTTCTGTTCTACTCGATGATCTACTGCCTATCACTACTAACTGTGACCTCTCTGAGAGAAAATTACGAATCCAGTCACACAACTGAGACGATACTCCATATGCACGCAATTTGATTAGCAGTCGCTTGTGAGGAACGGTATCAAATGCCTTCTAGAAATCTAGGAACATGGAATCGATCTGAGATCCCTTGTCGACAGCACACATTATTTCTTGGGAATAAAGAGCTTGCTGTGTTCCACGATATTTTTCGAATCCGTGTTGTTTACGTATCAATAAGTCATTTTCTTCAAGGTGTTTCATAATGTTCGAGTACTGTATATGCTTCAAAAACCTACCGCAAATTGAGTTCGGTGATATGGGTCTGTAATTCAATGGATTACTTCTATTTCCTTTCTTGAATATTGGTGTGACCTGTGCTATTTTCCAGTCTTTAGGAACAGACTTATCGTCAAGTGAGCGGCTGTATATGATTGCTAAGAAAGGCGCTATTGTGTCTGAAAAGAACCTGATTGGTATTACCATCTGCACCGGAAGACTTGCGTTTCTTAAGTGATTTGAGTTTTTTCGTAACACCTAAGATATCTAATTTTAGGTCACTCATGCTAACAACTGTTCTGGTTTCGAATTCTGGAATATTTACTTCGTCTTCTTTCGTGAAGGAAATATGGAAAACTGTATTTAGTAACTCCGATTTAGTGGCACCATCATGCGTAAAATTTCCATCGCTATCGCTATCGACTGTCTTTTACCACTGCTGTACTTTACATGCGACTAGAATCTCTTTGGGTTTTCTACCATATTTTGAGACAATGTTTCATTGCGGGAACTATTAAAAGCATCTTGCATTGACGTCCGCACTAAATTTCGAGTTTCCGTGAGACATAGCCAGTCTTTGGGATTTGGCGTTCTTCTGAATTTGGCTTGCTTTTTTCGTTGCCGCTGCAACAGTGTTCTGACGTGTTTTGTGTACCATGCTGGATCAGTCCCGTCTCTTGTTAACTTATGCGGTATGAATCTATCTATTGCTGTCGATACTGTATCTTTGAATTTGAACCATATCTGGTCTACACTTACATAGTTAGCTCGGAAGGAATGGAGACTCTCTCTTAGGAAGGCATGAAGCGAATTTTTACCTGCTGTTTTACTTTGAACAATTAGTTCATGAGCCCACACGAATTATAAACGGTTGCGAATACACACTTGACCTCTTAGCCAGAAATAATCCTGATCGAACAGAGAGCGTCATGACGGATACAGGGATTAGTGAAAACAAGGTCATTGCAGCGAGGCTCAAAACCATACAAACCAAAGTACTAAGAATAAACGCAAAATAATCACAGAGAAAGCATTTAGTACAATTTCGGAAGATGTTTTCTGTCCACCACCGGCTTTGAATATGTATTTTCGCCAACAAATCGAGGGTAGATTGAAGTCTCCACCAATTATAACTGTATGAGTGGGGCACGTATTTGTAATGCATGAGTCAGGACCCATACCGTTTATTGTCTAACCTTTTCTGCCCTGGCTTGTGGTAAATGACGAATCGAAGCCTCGAGAGATTCGTTGATGCCTTCTTTCGGAACTCGTTTTGTGCAACTGCGAAAGTCATCCTTTTATCCAGACTTTGTGTGGCTGCATCGCTTAAGATGTGGCTGGAAAGGCTAACCACCGTCCGTCGAGTGCACAGCATCAGCACTTCCTCGCTGGTTTCCTGCTGTAGTTTGTCGAACTTGCTCATTTGATGGGTGTCGGTACTATCGCTCGATATTGTAGCCTGTTGAAAGGTTAACATGCCGATCTTCTCCCAGTCATCCACGTCCAGACTTCCACCAAGGAAGAGGTGCACTTTACAAAGTTTCCTGTTGTTTGTGTCAACACTTGCTCGAATGTGGCGGATCCTCACCTGTAACAAAGGTTTGCTGGCTTGTACACAGGTATGGGACGTCAGCCGTAAGAATTCTGACACTACACCAGTGTCCGTGCACCTCTTCAAAAAGGCAGAATCATTCAGCAGTTTACATATTCTTAGCCGCAGCGTTTCCAACTTTCTGATGTTTCGTAGACTTCCTGGCCATGCAGGTTGGTTAAATGCGTATAAAAGTAGGCTTCCGTGGTCGTTGTCACAGTCAATAAAATTTTTCTGGATTTGTGACCGCATTGTCAATATGTAAAACTGAAAGTGACCCTGAAGAAGGTCACTTGTAACAGTGATCGAAACGTCGGTAGTTTTACATGTTAGCTTGTTCTAGCTATTCTTCATTATTTTTGATCAACTTCGGGTTATTACTAGATAGGACTGATAGAGGAGATTTAAAGAAGAGCGGCGCATTTCAACACTGGATCATTTAGTCGGCGCGAGAGCGTTACAGATATGCTAAACAAACTCCAGTGGCAGACTTTAACGTTGTGCATCACAGAGAGGCTTACTACTGAAATTTTGCGAAAACAATTTCGGGGAAGAGTCGGTCAACATATTACTCTCTCCCTCCCTCCGCCCCCCCCCCCCCCCCCCACAACTCCAACATCTCGCGACGTGAAAATTCAAGATATCAGAGCAAATACAGAGGCTTACGACAATCACTCTTCCAATGGTGGCGGCATGGGGAATATGATGTAGATGTATATGTAGATGACTAAAGTAGGGTCGCCAGCCTCACTTTGATCCGCGAGACAGAAGCTAAAAACGTAACTACTCATATATCAGAAAATTGGTGTCCTGCAGCAACTCAATTGCATTCAAAATAATCCCAAATCAAGCCATGAAACTGGAGAACGAGCAACGCAAAAAACACGCTACTCGTGCTGAACAGCTACCGACAATGTCCTCCTTCAGAAAAACAGGAAAGCAACCAAATCTCAAAAAGGAGGACACACATATAGACACCTTGCCACAAGTTTCCACTGGAAAAATGTTAACTGATTCATGACAGAACGACTTAATAATTTTAAATGAAAAGCTGGTAATTGTTGTCAGCCTACAGAGAAAATTTAAAGCTGTTCTATACTCAGGGAATGAGTGTAGGGTAGCCGCATATTCCGAGGTTATACTGGAAGTCGCTCACTATTGCATTCCTCCGACATGTTATGTTGTAACAAGCGTGTATCTTCGTCGTGTGGACGACTGTGATGGCTGCTAGCACAGTCTAGCGTCGGGTTTTGTGTTGTGGTGGCGAAAAGAAGAGACGGTTAAACCGAGTGCCGAACAGCAGCCGGGAGGCCGGTGACCTTAACGTTCCCCTCCGACGGACGGATCACCATCGACAGCGTCACGTACCCCCACTTCATCAGACACTGCCGAGTGATTCTGAATTGAGTTGGAGTCATTGGCACAAACAGTGGTAATCAGGAACCTTACACCAATACCTCTCCTTCCCTTGATGACCAAAAGCTAGCAGTGAAAATAGTCCACTAGCAGGGTTCGAACAACTTAGTAAGTCTAATTTAAATTCATTAATTGATAGAATTTAATGTCTTATATTGAAACTCGTCAATCCATTAAAGACCATCCACAACTAACAAACGGCTCCACAATCCACCCTGTCTACCTAACGAGTACGTCGACGCTCACAAGACTGTACTAGTCACCAAGAAACCGGCAAATCTCTGTTTGAATTCCACGCTCCCGGTGACGCACTGCGAAACTGCTCAAAACTTTCTGGGCAGGAGGAATAAGTTTACTGACCACTGACGTTCATTCCCCCCCCCCCCCCCCCCCCCAAATGGGCCGCGATACCCTGCCTTCACCCTTAATGGCTGCCAAATAGCTCTTGATTTGCACTTGAAGACGCCACCGTCGCCACAGGGAGTACTTGCGTTCTAGTCTCACAAGGATTCCCAACACTCCAGAAAATAGCTATACATCTAGGCCTTTACGCCAGTCCGCCCCACGGGCTGAATACAGACTGTTTAATTGGCCGTTTCTTGCTACCATTAACGGCACTGTTCCGTATAATGCTGCTGATTTCCACGCCCTTTAAAACAATTTCTTTCAGAGGACGTTGGAAAACATCAGCAGCCATGGAAAACCCACAAGGCCTTAAGCCAGTCACGTAGGTCTCGGCCACAATTCATTTAGGTAAGTTACGGGAAGACTGACCCATTATCTGCAGGCTCAAAAACCCCGCGTCCCAGATAAATGCTACCAATTCCAGCCACCAAAAAAGCGAACAGGACGACCACATAGAGCACCCTGGAAATGATAAATCGCAACATCTACGTGTTTTAAAATAACTTCTAATCAGCTGCATGGCATGCTTCTTCGTACAAGCGTTGGGAAAAAAACTGGGAACATGGCGAGAAATTCATGTCTGATCATAAATCAGATCCTAGGCAAGCAAGCAGGTCTCACTGTTGTGTCGTTGCGCTGTTTTATTTGACCAGTAACGGCACACCTGGAATGTCCTCAATACAGTTACAAGTGTTAGGCGTTCCCAGAACACTGTTCCGTGTAGTTGTGAGTGCATTATGTCGGAGCTAAGTGAATGCGAACGTGGGCACATTGTTGGTGTTCATAGGCTGGGCGATCCTGTAAACAAGGTAGCCGACGAGTTTGGTGTTTCAAAAGGCACTGTATCAAAGATTTGCGTTGGGTTGTTTTGGGGGAAGAGACCAAACTGCGAGGTCATCCGACTCATTGGATTAGGGAAGGACGGGGAAGGAAATCGGCCAAGCCCTTTCAGAGGAACCATTCCGGAATTTGCCAGAAGCGATTTAGGGAAATCACGGAAAACCTAAATCAGGATGGCCGGACGCAGGATTGAACCGTCGTCCTCCCGAATGCGAGTCCAGTGTGCTAACCACCGCGCCACCTCTCTCGGTATATGGAAGATTTATACCGTATACACAAAAGAGGAAAAACGTCCCGCTAAGTCATAGCACGGACTAAAGTTGTCTTCTGTGATTCTGACAGACAATCATTGAAGAGGATTACGAGGAAAAATATGAGGACGACACCTGCAAAAATCACTGTAGAACTGAATGTCGCACCCGCAGATCCTGTCAGCACCAAACCAGAGTGACTCGAGTTCCGTAAGCGATGAACTGCAGGGCATGCTAGGATTCCAAAACCACTCATCACTGATGGAAATGTCTGTGACAGGAAAACGTGGTACCGAGGCCATAAAACTTGGTCTGTGAAACAACGGAACAAAGTCATTTCTTGGGATCAGTCCTGTTTCACACTGTTTCCAATGCAGGTCAAGTTTATGTCTCAACAGCTAAAAATGGCGGTGGTTCGCAGATGATATGGGCAGACATATCGTGGTATCCCATTGGTCCTGTGGTTACTCCTCAAGGCCGCATTACTGCCAGGGGTTATTTGATCATTTTGGGTATCTTATCCAGTTCATCGTAAAAGTTTGCTCTCCAATGATGATGCTGTGTTCCAAGACAAGGCCCCTTGTCACACAGATTGCATTGTGCGGGACTGGTTTTGTGAGCACGAGGATGAATAATCGTGTCTCTCCTGGCGACCACAGATACCAGATCTCAATATTATTTAACCTTTGGAGTCTACTTTGGAGAGAAGGGTGCGGGATCTCTATAGATCTACATCTTCTTTACTTGAACTTGCCACTATTTTGAAGGAAGAATAGTGTAAGACGCCCTTAAACACCGTAATGACCTGTATTTATCAAGTCTGTGTCGACTAGAAGCTGTTTTGAATGGAGTATACACTAATGGCCGTTAAAATTGCTACTTCACGAAGATGACGTGACACAGACGCGAAATTTAAACGACAGGAAGAAGACACTGTGGTATACAAATGAGTGCTTTTCAGAGCATTCACACAAGGTTGGCGCCGGTGGCGACACCTACGACGTGCTGACATGAGAAAAGTTTCCAACCGATTTCTCATACACAAACAGCAGTTGACCAGCGTTGCCTGGTGAAATGTTGTTGTGATGCCTCGTGTAAGGAGGAGAAGTGCGTACCATCACGTTTCCGACTTTGATAAAGGTCCGATTGTAGCCTATCACGATTGCGGTTTATCGTATAACGACATTGCTGCTCGCGTTGGTCGAGATCCAAAGACTGTTAGCAGAATATGGAATCGGTGGGTTCAGGAGGGTAATACAGAACGCCATCCCGGATCCCAACGGCCTCGTATCACTAGCAGTCGAGATGACAGGCATCTTATCCGCAAGGCTGGAACGGATCGTGCAGCCACGTCTCGATCCCTGAGTCAACAGATGGGGACGTTTGCAAGACAACAACCATCTGCGCGATCAGTTCGACGACGTTTGCAGCAGCATGGTCTATCAGCTCGGAGACCATGGCTGCGGTTACCCTTGACGCTGCATCACAGACAGGAGCGCCTGCGATGGTGTAGACCTACTCGATGACGAACCTGGGTTCACGAATGGCAAAACGTCATTTTTTCGGATGAATCCAGGTTCTGTTTACAGCATCATGATGGTCGCATCCGTGTTTGGCGACATCGCGGTGAACGCACATTGGAAGCGTGTATTCGTCATCACCATACTGGCATATCACCCGGCGTGATGGTATGGTGTGCCATTGGTTACACGTCTTGGTCACCTCTTGTTCGCATTGACGGCACTATGAACAGTCAATGTTACATTTCAGATGTGTTACGACCCATGGCTCTACCCTTCATTCGATCCCTATGAAACCCTACATTTCAGCAGGATATTGCATGACCACATGTTGCAGGTCCTGTACGGGCGTTTCTGTACACAGAAAATGTTCGACTGCTGCCCTGGCCAGCACATTCTCCAGATCTCTCACCAACTGAAAACGTCTGGTCAGGGGTGGCCGAGCAAGTGGCTCGTCACAATACGCGTCACTACTCTTTATGAACTGTGGTATCATGTTGAAGCTACATGGGCAGCTGTACCTGTACACGCCACCCAAGCTCTGTTTGACTCAATGCCCAGATGTATCAAGGCCATTATTATGGCCTGAGGTGGTTGTTCCGTTTACTGATTTCTCAGGATCTATGCACCCAAAATGCGTGAAAATGCAATCACATATCAGTTTTAGTATAATATATTTGTCCAATGAATACCCATTTATCATCTGCATTTCTTCTTGGTGTTGCAATTTTAATGGCCAGTAGTGTGTATGAGGGGGTATCCCATGACTTTTGGCATCTCAGTATGCATCGTTAATGAAGACAAATGTAGGAATGACGTGCAGCGCACCTGGCGGCAGGAAGGTGAGCAACACGGCGCAGTAGGTGGTGACGGCAGAGACGAAGGTGATGACGAACCGCAGGTCTATGGCGAGCGTCCGCAGCAGCAGCGCCACTGGGCGCCTGGCGGTCGCCTGGCGAACTAGCAGCCGCAGCTCGCGGCCCACCGCGCCAGGTGGCGACCGGGAGCTCTCGAGCAGCAACTGGGAGCTCAGTCTAGCCGACCGCCGCGCCTCCGTCTTGGTGAGGTGGGCGGAAACCAGCAGCACGCACAGTAGGCTCAAGCTGTACGCCAGCGAGAGGCACCTCTCCTGTGTGGGTGCTCTCCTGCCGAAGAACAGCTCGTGTCTGAAAATCAGGTACAGCTGCGAGACAACCGCCAGTATCATCGTGACCAGGTAGAGCACCAGAAAGTTTTCGTGAGCCGAAGTCACTACGAGAGACAGCTCACAAAGCCTTGTATGTACTCGCCTCAGGGATCTGATGTGGAATGGCAGGTAGTTAGAATCTGTGATATTAATGTGACCCTTGTCGTATAATGCATATCTTTCCGAAACAGGTATTCGTCTGCATAGTGTACCTCGAATTACGTCTCTCACGCCAAGCAGACAAATGTTGAAAACGGAAGTTCTGTTCTTTACAATCAGCTGCAGGTTTGAAAACCTGAAAATCGTCAGAACCACAACCGCAAAAGTATTTATGCTAAATAAACTAGATAACACCGAATTGGCACTAGTACTCGCGGCGAACAGGCGCATAAAAACCCATAGATACGGCCAAAGCAATAAGCATAACTGTATTTTTACGATTTTCCCCACCACTCCATTCGAGGGTTTGCTAACCAAGTACGTATTCGTAATTCTATCACACGATACGATCAGTTTAAGCATTTTTTCATATTTGCATCGATTTAATAAGTGGTCAGTAAGTATAGAGACAGCAGATAAGGCAGAGAAATTTAAAAATACTGAAATGTTAACAATATTTATGGAAGATAGCCGCCCTGTCATACGGACAAATAAATACGGGAATCCACAAGCAGAAATTAGCTGATACGTGCAGGCAACAACAGAGATGACTAAGTCGCTCTTAGATGTCTTCAGCGATGCCGTTGTCGTATCCAGTGTGAATGGCATTAGACCAAACATTTTGCATGTAGCGATGAACAGTTTGCTGGCCACCAGAAGATATCTCGTGTCTTCTTGCATTGGAAAAGACGTTCCCGTAGGTGACACCATCTGAAAAAAAAAAAGTTATGCTCTGCTCAAATTTCGTCCTATGCTGTCTACAGCACAACATCATCAACATCTTACATGATCCACTACACGCAGAGTGTACAAAAATTACAGTTATTATCTCAACGGTAGTAAAATATCGTCGATTTATTGAAAAAAATATTAGTTTTTCGTATGGTTTTCCTCATTTATGAGCCTCTTACGGTAATTACTCATTTGTTAGTCATCCATGATAGATGAAGTAACGTGTTTGTTCTGAAAATTTTTCAGTAAACGCATTTTTAAATACTATCGGAAACTACACATATTCGAAACAGGAGACGATGCGCTGCAGTAGAAGTCACCAGGCCATGTACTAAGACAGCTGGAAGGTTTTTTTTAATCAAAACTTTTAGGCTATCCAACATACTCAGTTCGACCCGAAAAGTTATAATGTAATTCAAATTTACGTTCATGCGCTTCTGCAATGCCTTTCTCCTTCTCTGTACACCAGTTTCACTCTCTGACTACACCTTTTCTCTCCATTACTCTCTACCACACGAAAGATATACAAACAAGCCTTAGCTATTAATAAATGAGTGTGTCCCACTGACACATCGAAATACAGTTCTTATTGGAAACTGCTGCACATAATGGTAAGCATTCTCCCTTTCTTCCAAAATGTTACACATCCAGAAAATATAAAGGGTAAATTCACTGAACTATAATCTGCAAAACGGAGTTGGGTAGGGATGGCCCAGCAGGAAAGCTTTCCAGCGGAATACCATGCGGATAAAAACAAGACAAAGTTTTCAGCGAAGTCAAGATACAATGGTACAGCCTGTTTCCTCAGGATGGACTCATACGACTTGGACGACCACTTCACTTAGGGGGCTTGAATATACTGGAAAAACATCCACTACTCTTACAAGGTTCTCATCCATTTACACGGTTCTTATTCGAGAATATCACATACGCTTACACCACACAGGAACTGTTATAGTAGTAGGTGAATTAGGGATGAATATTGAATTTTAAGGGGAAGACAAACAGTAAAAGTTGTCATACACACTTGTCTCCCTTGTTAGATAGACAGAAGAGCCCGAGGATGCGAGAGAGAACCTCCTCTACCACCTGACCGCATTAAATTCGCTAAGCCATTTGCAGCAATGGGCTTAGATTTCGCAGGAACGTTTTCGTCAAACTCGGCAATTTGTTACGAAAATGTTATATGTTACTATTTACATGTACTAATACAAGAGCTCTGCACTTCGAGCTTCTAAATGTTCAAATGTGTGTGAATTCCTAAGGGACCAAACTGCTTAGGTCTTCGAGAACAAGACATACACACTACTTAAACTACCTTAGACTAACTTATGCTAAGACCAGCACACACACCCACGCCCGAGGGAGGACTCGAACTCCGGCGGGAGGGGCCACGCAGTCCGTGCATGGCGCCTCAAACCGCGTGGCCACTCTGCGCGGCTCACATCGAACTCGTATAAGATAACAGCACAGATAAATTTTTGATACCCTTCAAAGTATTTACTGTAAGTAGACGAAGAAACATTTAGGACTTTATTAGCAGAAATCGAAGCCGCTATCAGCTCACGACCAATTGCTTGTGGTTAAACAGATGTACTGAAACGAAGCCATTTCTTAGCAGGATACCAGTTAACTACTATGCCCACACGTCCTGGACTTGGTTTGCATAAGGACCTGAGAAGAGAAGCAAAGCTATGAGAAAAATTGCAACATGATTTTATGAACAGAGAAACTGGTTAAACGTAGAGTGGGAGACATTTTGCTCTTACAAGACGATAAGCAACCAAGATATACGTGGAAGAGAGCTAGCGTAATGGAAGCGAGTTACTTGGCCGGTGCAACTGGTCATCTCACTAGAGATCGAACAGGTTGGGGAGGATGTTGAGGGTTAAATAAAAACTCTGTTTTCTATTAAACTTCATGTTATGTACCTCTTCCTATTAACTTAAATAAATCTGTAAGAACGATATATGTTGTCCTGTCAGTTATTATATGATGCATAATATCCCTATTCTTTTCTAGTGTCCCTATTGCTCTGTTAAGTGCTTTTTCATGTTCTGCCCTCCTTTATTGTTCCGGAACAAGGGTATTGTGATCCAAGGTCACCCATTCCCCTTCGGTTTGCACTTTTGGAGCAAATGGTATTGCTTGTATTAGATTAGATGAATACTTGTTTCAAAGATCATGAATGCAACACTTAGTAATGATGTGGAAAGTGTCTGTTGCCCCTCCCCCATGTGTCTGACATAGGCCAATTGATCTATGTATGAAATGGTGGGAAATTCAAAATCTGGTCGGATTTCAAAATTATCCCAATAGTTGTGCTAGTGGATTTGATGCATTGTAGTCATACACTTAAATTTGTAGGAGTCCCCCACACGGTGCATTGTCTTGCTGGATTTTATGATGACTGACCTGAGTAAGATGGTCAGGCTCGCTATTTAAATATTTTTTGTTTTTGAAATGACACGCCTTCTCAGTACTCGCCACGATGTCAATATCAAGATCGGACTGGAGCCTCCGGTCGCAGCATATATTTTTGGTGAGTTGGCTTCCCCTCGTGCCGCGAGGTGAGAGACTGGAAGGGGGTGGCTGGAAGTTACCTTTGGGCGGTGCGTGAGGAGCGACGACGTCGGTGTCGGTGGGCAAGGCTGCTTGGTCGGTGTGCCCGCGGAAGCAGTCGGTTGGGGACGGAACGCCGTGGGCTCGAAGATCCTAGTGTGGAGGGCCGGTGTGGTCCCGAAGGCTGTCATCATCATTCAAGTGTCATTCAAGGGCTAAGAAATGATTTCTTGGTTTTGACTTCGGATTGGGACGAAGAATTACGCAAGTTTGGTGTATGAAGTGATCACAAGATTTCTAAAAAGGTGCACGTTGGCGGCACCTATACCAATCTTGTGAGTGGTCTAAACTTTGTTTCGGTAATGCAGTCTCCAGTTGGAGAGCTGCTTGGGAGGAGAGCATCAATATCGGCATTGTTATCTAATTAGCTGCTTTAAAGTAAATGACAGCTTTAGATCGCAGGTGGATCCAAGTGAGGTACGGAATCATTGGTACTTTTGGATCGTTGCTTCGGTGCCGAGACCACGCGGAATTGTGGAATTCCTAAAGACTGATCTTGATCTCCGCTGTGAGGGTGATAATTATGACTGGTTTGCTTCCTGCGCGTTTGCACCCTGCTGCTTCTATATCGGGTTCGGTTCAGCCTTGTTTTGTGTTGTTCTCTGTTCCTGCGTCTCGCATGCAATTTGAGGAGCCTTCCAGTTGGTAATAGTAACAAAGGTGGTAATTGATTTTTTGAGGTGTTAGTTTTGTCTGGTACCTTGTGCACTAAATCTCCAAGTTACTTTCTTTAGTTATACGAAGCCGGCAAGCTTATGTGTCTTACCGGGTCAAATCTTGCTGCATGTCTTTTCAAGGGTTGTTCTTCTAAGCATGCGTTTACAAAGGAGAGGTTCATCAGCAAACCGTTGGCGTCTGCCATCCATCTGTGTTTTCCATCCCATGTGACGGTTAAGTTTTTACGGCTTACGCCTAGTGACGTGATTTTTAGATATGTGTCGCCTTCAGTATCAGTAGTAACTTGGAGGTGGTTGCCTTAGCCAGTTACCTTATTAACCTTCAGCAACTTTTCACAACTTTTGTGCCCGCAATGGCAGTGTGTAACCTGATTACTTGAGATTTTACTCGTTTTACTTAATAAATGGTTCTCTGCTCATCAGGATATCATTGTACATTTGTCATGTTTGCGACGTGTGACATTTTCCCACTAATTGTTTAGAAAAGGAGTGTGGTGAGCAACGTATCAACCTGCGCTGAGAAATTTCTGATCTATTCGTCTGGATCACAGTGCCTGATGTGTGGTGTTTTCATATCAAGCAGCTCTAATTGTTTTTGTTCCCTTTTAATGAACCCCTTTTTAGGTAAAACTCGATTATTTGGTCCTTCAGTCAAACACAATCAGGAAATATTGTGTACAATTGCTGGAATATTATCTTGCTTCTCTTCTCGTCTCTGCTGTAAATATTTCAACAATCGTAACCAGTGGCACAAAAATTTTTTATAATTTTTGGAAAGAGAAAAAAATTTGTTGTAAATTTAAATTTCGCACTTCGTCTTCCCATGAGTGACTTTTGAAGAGCTGAAAGTAAGTATTTGAATTAACATTGTAAGATTTTGTTGTTTGATCTTACTGAAACATTTTATGTATTGTCAATCGTTTATCAGTAATTGTTTTAAGTATTTTTATTTAAAATAACAGTTTCGTCTTAGTATGTCAAAGCGCTGTTGGCCTAATGAATAAAATTATTTTACTGGCAAATGTTAACAAAACTCTTGATACGAGTGGTGTTCAACCTTTATTTGTTCTGTTCCTTCCACTCCCAGGTAACCTTACACCAGTAGTGCGTAGCAGTGTAGACACGGAAAGGAAGGCGGAGATAAAGGGAAGCCGAAGTCTCGCTTCCTCGCAGTCATCGTGGAGTGCCCGGTAGTCGAGCGCGTGCAAGTGCACAACACACGAACGTGAAGGAAGACACGTGGCGCCGCGCCGATCTGTGTCAACTGCGGTGGCGCACACAAGGCGAGATTTCGCGGTTGCAGCTACATTATGAGATGGAGCAGCGAAAAGAAGAAAAGTGGAGACCCGCACGCAAGACCACCAGTTATAATGAGAAGAGGTGGCTGGCCGTGCCGCTGCGAAGATAAGGCCGTCCACAATGGTGGCATGCGCCCTATGCTGCCTACTTTCATCGATGACACAATGGCCGCCATCAAAGCCGCCATGGCAGCAGAAAAAACTGCACTGAAGGGAGAAGTAGAAGCAGTCCTCATCAAGCTGCAGCAGCTGCGAGTGGAGCTGAGACTATCTGGACATCGGTAGTGTGGGACCGCTGCTCAGCCAGCTACCCTCGTTCCTTCAGGACGTCTTCTCAATCTCTACTCTTTCACCTATCCCAAATAAACGTAGGCTTCCGTGCCCCCATCATCCCAATCCTTCTATCCCTGAGCAGCAAAGGACGCTGCATATTATACTCTATATTGAGTACGTCACGCTGATAGGAGCCAGGGCCCTCTTCACCCCACCGCAGTGACAACGTATCGTTGTCGTTGCGGAGGAGACTGTCCGAATACAGTAGGTGATTCACCGCAACGCCAACCGTCAGGAAGAGGCGGCCAACACAATGGACGAACCTTCCAAGCAGCTGTTCATCGGCACTTTTATTTTTACTCTGATTTCAGATCCACAAAAGCCGACACAACCAGAGAGGCCACAACTAGCAAAACCGACAGGATTCGTAGGGATAGCACCCAAGTGAACCATCTGAGGTCAAGGGCCGCCATGCCATTAAATTGACTGGACGAACAGACTCAGGTAGCACCAGATGAAGATAATGAGTCACATGGTCGAAGTTTAATGTACACTACTGGCCATTAAAATTGCTACACCTCAAAGATGCTACAGACGCGAAACTTAACCGGAGCCAAAAGATGCTGTGATATGCAAATGATTAGCTTTTCAGGGCATTCACACAAGGGTGGCGCCGGTGGCGACACTTAAAACGTGCTGACATGAGGAAAGTTTCCAACCGAATTCTCATACACAAACAGCAGCTGACAGGCGTTGCCTGGTGAAACGTTGTTGTGTTGCCTCGTGTAAGGAGGAGAAATGCGTACCATCACGCTTCCGACTTTGATAAAGGTCGAATTGTAGACTATCGCGACTGAGGTTTATTGTATCGCAACATTGCTGCACACGTTGGTCGAGATCCAATGACTGTTAGCAGAATATGGAATCGGTGGGTTCAGGAGGGTAATACGAAACGCCGTCCTGGATCCCAACGGACTCATATTACTAGCAGGCAAGATGACAGACATCTTATCCGCATGGCTGTAACGGATCGTGCAGCCACGTCTCGATTCCTGAGTCAATAGATGGGGACGTTTGCAAGACAACTACCATCTGTACGAACAGTTCGATAAGGTTGCAGCAGCATGGACTATCAGCTCGCAGACCGTGGCTGGGGTTACCCTTGACGCTACATCACAGACAGGAGCGCCTGCGATGCCGTACTCGACGACGAACCTGTGTGCAAGAATGGCAAAACTTCATTTTTTCGGATGAATCCAGGTTCTGCTTACAGCATCATGATGGTCGCATCGGTGTTTGGCGATATCGCGGTGAACGCACATTGGAAGCGTGTATTCGTCATCGCCATACTGGCGTATCACCCGGCGTGATGGTATGGCGCGCCATTGGTTACACGTCTCGGTCACCTCTTGTTCGCATTGACGGCACTTTGAACAGTTGACGTTACATTTCAGATCTGTTACGACCCCTGGCTCCACCCTTCATTCGATCCCTGCGAAATCCTACATTTCAGCAGGATAATGCACGACCGCATGTTGCAGGTCCTGTACGTGCCTTTCTGGATACAGAAAATGTTCGACTGCTGCCCTGGCCAGAACATTCTCCATATCTCTCACGAATTGAAAACGTCTGGTCAATGGTGGCCGAGCAACTGGCTCGTCACAATACGCCAGTCACTACTCTTGATGAACTGTGGTATCGTGTTGAAGCTGCATGGACAGCTGTACCTGTACACGCCATCCAAGCTCTGTTTAACTCAATGCCCAGGTGTATCAAGGCCGTTATTACGGCCAGAGGTGGTTGTTCTGGGTACTGCTCAGGATCTATGCACCCAAATTGCGTGAAAATGTAATCACACGTCAGTTCTAGTATAATATATTTGTCCAGTGAATACCAGTTTGTCATCAGCATTTCTTCTCGGTGTAGCAATTTTAACGGCCAGTAGTGTATGAATGATTTTGATATCTGGCAGAATACCCGACCCCTCAAGATCCTAACAGATCTCCGGTGAAGTCTTCAGCACTACGCTCACTGAGTAGTTTGTAGCGAGTGAAGTGTGATCTGGGCGAAGAACTAAGGGAATTAGAAGCACAGGCGTATGTGATTTCAGCTTAGAGGCATTACAGGATGTGCGTATTGGCTTCGAGGACAGCAACTGTGTGCAGGAAGCAGTTTGATGTTCCATTAGGCAAAATTCTGTGACAGTTAATTTGGATGAAACTCTTAGCCTTTGGTTAATGGAGGGCATTCGTGCTACACAAGATGCTTCACAAAATTCAGAGTCCAATCATATGCAATTATGTGGAAACGAAAGTCAAAGTGGTGCATCTATAGGACCAGAAGCGAGCATTCAGAGTTTTGTGAGTCTGTTTTTAGGAGAAATAAAAGTCCTTAAGGAACAAGGCAAAAGTTATGGCAAAAAGTTGAACGAGCTTACTGCATTAAAAAAAAGTGCGTCAGGTAATGTCGCGAAATGGCTGGATAACGTACCAACAAAACTGAGGAAATTAGCGCGGTAAAGTGGTTCCAAACACCTAGAATTGAGATGAGGGATGAAGTCAAGACTGAACATAGGCGTTGTTTTCAAGGGTGTAGGACAGTATTGAAACAATGGAAGCAGACTAAATAAAGTTATGAGAACAGAGACTGAACAACAGGTGATGTTTTCGAGATTGTAGGACAGTACTGAACCAATAGAAGCAGACCAAATAAAGTTATGTGAGCAGGTTAAAACCGCCCGTTATGGCCGAGTGGTTCTACGCGCTTCAGTCTGGAACCGCGCTACCTCTACGATCGCAGGTTCGAATCCTGCCTCGGGCATGTATGTGTTTGATGTCCTTGGGTTAGTTAGGTTTAAGTAGTTCTAGAGGACTGATGACCTCAGATGTAAAGTCCCATAGTGCTCAGAGCCATTTGAACCATTTTGAATTTGAACAGGCTAAAGCACACTAAGAAACAGTGCCACGGAAGTTAGAACTTGTATATGACCAACGAACATGGGAGAATAAGCATTGGGAGGTAGAAAATACACTGATCAACCAGGATACTATGACCTCCGAATTACTATCGTTATAAATCCGTCGAGGCGGTAGCAGCGTGATCTGACGGGGAATGACTGCTACTCAAAGACATGCACGGTGCACGGCGGAACTAACATCAGAGTTGGGCGGAGTAGAAGTGAGTCTGAACACACAGCGCACCAAACACAAATAACTATGACCCTCCGCAGAAGACAACACATGCATGTGCCAATGTTAACACCAGGACATTTGCCACTACAACTGAAATGGGCACGTCACCATCGGCACTGGAGGTAGGTGCAGTGGCATGTCTGATGATTCTCGACACCCATCATGTCGATGGGAGGGCGCGAATCCGTCGCTTCTTGCTACGAGACTGAGACAAGGTGGCGGCGGCTCCATTACGCTCTGGGGAAAATTCATGTGGGCATCCATGTGTCCAGTGGAGTTCGTTTAAGCTACCATGATGGCCAAGGAGTATCAAACACTGGTTGCACAACAAATGACAGTGATTTTCTCTGACACCACTCGCATTTTTCAACATCACAAAGAGGCATGTCACAAGGCGAGAAGTGTGATGGAGCGTACAAGGTACACAGTGGCGAGTTCCAATTCATGTGCTGGCCCCCAACTCGCTATATCTGCACCCGATCGAATACGTCTGGGATGTGAGTGAGTGTGGTGTCACAGATCATCTCCCACCTCCCCGGAATTTGCGGGAATTATGTGATTTGTGTGTGCAGATGTGGTGCAAACTCCCTTCGGCAACCTGTCAAGGCCTCATTGCTTCCATGCCACGATGCATCGCCGCTGTTATCCATGTCACATATGGCATGGCTATCCGGTTGGTGATAATAATGTTCTGGCTGATAGTTGTATGTCGTCCTGTTGTTCCCTTTGCAACCAACTTTCACCTGGCGCTTTTTTACTCTCACTACACGAACTAGCCGTTTCTCTTGAGTAAAAGGTCTTGTTACATTGCAATGTCCACAACAGCTGAATAATTTTTCGCTTTGGAAAAATTTTTAAATGCAGTAAGGAATGACCAACTCTTGGGAAATAATATATTGCTCACTTTCACACAACTTCAGGTATATTTTGCACACGGATTTCTGGGGGACTGGGTACTTTAGTACACCAAGAAGTAGTCTGAATATATATCTTACGACCATAAACTTGAGCCTCTTTGACAATTGTATCTTTCTTATCTGTTTATAATTAACATAATCACTTTTTCAGTTACAACACATTTCTCAAAGCTTGTTCTTCTGTTCTTTTAAAGCTTTAAAGAAACTGTAACAGACAGTAATAGGCCACAACTTTATTAATTAACGATGGTCTCTCTTTCTTTGACTTTTCACTAATCGTAATTGAGAAAGTTTTCAATTCTAATTTATAGCCCATTACCTTATGTTAAAATTGCTGATTAGAACAAAATAGGAAAATTGGGTAAAAACAAAGTGTTTAAACAAATAATTTTAAATTAATAACGTAAACATTATGAATTGTAGCTCTCCTTTCGAGAAAATACTGTTTCACATGTAAGAAGTGTTTACGACTAAAAGTGCATGCACATGTTATACCTATTTTGCCAGCTCAAATCTCTTAAGACAGGAGGGATTTTTAGTAATGAATATACTGCAATCACCAATAAAGTATAATCACAAATAGCTTGAAAAAACCAACTTATACAGAGAAGCACGTTAAAATTTTACAGTCATGCAACAGGGAGTGTGTAAAATAAAACCTTCTAAATGAAACAAAATTATACTTCACGAAATTGTCATTCTTTATTTAAATCAAACAATCGTTTCTCCGCACTATTCAGATTCTCTCCACAGTCTCTGTATCTTGTGCTCTGATGGCAACGGGATGAATAGAACATGTGTCGTTCGTGCTAATAAACGAGTTATATATTTACTACATAGCAGAATATTGTTTTTTAGTATGTACACATTGTTGCTAAGATTCCAACAATAAAATAAGACAAATAAAGGAAAGTAAGCATAGCTCCTCTATTGGCGGAATATATTCAAAAATTCTAAATTAAGTGACGATATATATATATATATATATATATATATATATATATATATATATATATAGCTCAAATAACATTTGGTGTACTTACCATGCAAGACACTCTTTTGTGATGTAGCTACATGTTTTCGTCTTTGTAGGTGTGTTAATCGTAATATCCCCGTTTGGTTGCCATAAACTCATTACTCCCTCAGAGAGCTTCTTCCGTATTACTGCGTTTTAATGCCAGTAAAGCTGCTGAAATTCACTTGAGATGATGCCAACGATAACTGTTGAGCGTTAGGTTCAACTCCGAAACTTCCATTAACTAATCACTTATATCCACCCGATTACAATCGCTAACTCCTTCGACCTCCCTTCTCCTCAACATAAGAGCCTTGAATTACGGGAGCTCCCATTTAACACAGGTGCACAACCACTTATCACATAACGAAACCCCTCTTAAGACGAGCAACACCTGTCAGCTGTTTCCTTAGAAAACTAAGTACTTTCTTTAGCTGTATATTGGACCCAAATGTGTTAACAGCAGTCGATCTGTAAGAAGGAAGCTATACACGCAGAGCAGCCAACCATATGACTTTCAGAAGACGAAATGGATGCTCCTGTTCATTTATTTGGTGAAATACTGCTTCTATAAAGGAGCAAATGTACATCACATTATGACAGTAGTTGACAGGGAATCATCACTTACGTAACTATATCACCGGTCACGACACAAAACTCTCTGGTACCATTACGCTCAGGCATGTACCTAAGAGGTGAAATACGTGTGTGTTTTTACTGTCAGACAGACCATTTTCAATAGCAGAAAAATGATAAAGACAATAAAAGTTTTCTAAATAAAATGTTGTTGACTTTTATTTCTCTTAGGGTTCAGATGGAATCATAGTACCAATCTGCAATGGGTCTTTCGAACATAAAAAGGAGTAGAGTATATTATAAATAGTACAGCATCAAAAAGCATTTTTTAAACAAGCAGTGGAGTACAACTGGCATAATCAGTTTTAGATGAAGAATGAATACAAAGTGACGACGCCATCCAGAGTACATCCAAGTAAATGCAGACGTAATGCATTTATTGTGGTGTTGCAAAACATTTAAATACAGTCAGAGAAAAATAATCCAGCAAGATGAAAACACGACGGCCTGTTATTTCATGTGAATTTTCCAGTTCAGTTCTGCAGCAAGTCCACAAACGTTCAAGAATCTGACGACTTGACCTTGTTTGCACCATGGTTACGTAATAAGAAATATACTGACACAAAAAAAAATCGCAACACCAAAATTAATGTAATGTATCGAATGAAATTTTGGAATTACATTTTTGTGGGTGACATATTCAAGTGATTAACAGACGCGCCAGGATAGCCGAGAGCGATAACGCGCTGCTTCCTGAAGTCGGGTAGGCGCGCCAGCCCCGGATCGAATCCGCCCAGCGGAATAACGACGACGCCGGTGTGGCTGCCAGCCTGGATGCGTTTGTTGGGCGGTTTTCCACATCCTACTAGGTGTATACCGGGCTGGTCCCTACGTCCCGCCTCGGTTACACGACTCGCAGACATTTGAAACACATTCACACTATTTCACGATTTGCACTAGACGCAGACAGCTGGGGTACACTACTTCCGTCCCAGGGGGTATGGGGTGGTGGCAGGAAGGGCATCCGGCCACACCTTAAAAATTCACCTTGCCAAATCCGTACTTAACCCTGCCGATCGTGGGCACAAAGCGGGATAAAGGCAGTAGCAAAAGAAAGAAAGATAGGAAAAAGAATATTCAAGTGATTAACAATGGAAGACCACAGGTTAATATAAACGCCAGATAAGCCATTGAAAATGCGAAATGTTGGTATACTAATAACCTGGGTAATCACCAGAACATTGAATGTAAGCAAGCATACATGAATACAGTGTGTTGTACAGCTGCCATATGTCCGTTTCTGGGTTGCCTCTTTCACTTTTTCAGGCAATACAGGGACGTTTAATGCCGGATTTGGATGACACTGAAGTTGTTGTCCGATGATGTCTAATATGTGCAGAATTGAAGACATATCTTATGCTCGAGCAGGCCAGAGCAACACTCAACACTGCTGAATATCTTAAGTAACAACAGTGGTTTGTGGGCGACCGTTATCCTGTTGGAAAACACACGGTGGAATACTGTTCATGAGTGGCAGCACAACACGTCGAATCACCAGACTGACGAAACAATTTGCAGTCAGGATGTGCGGGATAACCACGTTAGTGCTCCTGCTGTCATACGAAATAGCACCGTAAACCATAATTCCAGGTGTAGGTGCAGTTTGTCTAGCAGGCCTTCATCTGGCTAACCGACACATGGCTGCAATTAATAAAATATTTCGGGCTATTTTGCCGTGCTGTGGTCTAAGAGATTTCACTTCAAAACACGACAAGGTTACGGCCGAAGAAATCCGCATAGAGGCTGTGAGAGTACAAGGCCTCCAAAAAGTAATTTAACTGTGGGTGAGAGGAATGCCTTAAAACGCATGAATGAGGACGATAGTGGTATCAGTCTCACAACTGACAAGGGAAATGCAACGGTTGTTTTGAATGCGACCGACTATCATAGTAAGATTAACGATTTATTAGATCCACAGACATATAGGAAACTAAGTAAAGACCCCACTGACAAAGTTGTTAGAACTGCTACGCGGTTGATAAAGAAGTCCTCTGTCGAACAGAGCATTAAGAAGTCTGTTCATTTCAGTTGCGCTCGCACCAATAATTTATGGATTGCCGAAGGTGCGCAAAGAACATTTTCCTCTATGTTCTATAGTGAGTGCTATTGGTTCGCCCATACATTCGATTGCCAAGTTCTTGACAACATTATTACCAACGTATGTGACCCGATCAGATTCGTATATCAAGAATTCGACACGTTTTATCAGTAAATTAAATGGCATAGTGGTACAGCCGGGGGACATATTAGTTAGCTTGGATGTGGTGTCGCTATTTGCAATGATTCCTCTCAATAAAGTATTGCAACAGCTCAATCGGGCTTTTCCTCCCGACGTTGCGGAATTGTTTAAATATTGCCCCACAACTACGTATTTAAAATGGAACGAACAGTTCTATGAACAGACGGGTGATTTCGCTCTGGGGAGCACCTTAAGCTCGGTTATAGCGAACTTCTGTATGGAAAAATTCGAGGACAAGGCACTGGAAACTGGGAACATGAAACAGAAAATCTGGTTCCGTTACTTGGATGACACGTTTATTTTGTGACGACATGGCAGGGAGGAACTGCATCGTTTTCACAAACATCTGAACGGGATCAATCCAAAGATTCAATGTACGAAGGAGTAGGAGTCAGGAGGAAGATTAAATTTTCTTGATGTGTTAGTTTTGAAGATAGAATATGGTAGCTTGGGCCACACAGTTTGCCGAATACCTACGCACACAGACCGTTATCTACAGTGGGATTCGAACCAACATCCACAGCGAAAGCGAGGCTTCAAAGAAACGTAGGACGGGTAAGGCCAAGATAAATATGTGAACCAGAGCTGCTTGACGCAGAATTAAAACATCTCACCACTGCGTTGCTCAAGAAGATATTTTTTTGCTGAGATGAATAGAGCGTTAAGATCACTGCTTATAAATCGTAGTGATGCTCAAGCGCCATCTAAACGAAAAGTTTTCCTGCCATTCATTAAGGACGTGATTGACGGCACAGGAAAAATCATGAGAAAGCGAAACATCGCGGTAATTTACACACTCACACGGAAGATACAAGATCATCTAAAATCGGCCACGGATGCCCGCCAACCGCGGGAAAAATCTGGAGCTTATAGATTCCCTGTAGTTGTGGGTACTACAAAAAAAAACTGTCAAAAAACGACTCCAAGAGAACAAGGGCAATTGCTGAAGAGGGAGATAGACATATCAGCTATTGCGGAATATGCTTTCCAGCCAGCAGATCACCACATTCGTTTTGACCGGACTCAAATACTGACAGCCACAAACGGATGCTAAGAAAGGCTATACAGAGAGGCCATAGAGATTGTGATGCACCCAAGTAATTTGAGTAGGAAGGAGGAGGGTGTGAAATTGAATGAAATTTGGATTACGATGCTGAAGAAGATATGTACCAATCTTCCCCCATGGAATGATAGTAACATTTGTACAGGATGGGCGGTTGGGAAGGCGGTGGGCGTTATGAAATGAATAGCAGAAAATTTAGACAAAGGCCATTTATTGGCGAAAGCACGTTAAAAAGGGGTCACATGGGCCTAGGGAGGTGAGGGTGAGCCAGAGCGTAGAGTTTGGCGAAACGTAGTTCGCGAAGCTAACGAAAGTTGTTGTCTGCCAAAACTATGTCCACAGTGCCGCAGCACCTGTATACTGCTACAGGGCGCGCGTCCAAGAGAGCGGGAGGACAAGAGCACAAGAGAGCGGGCCCGGCGACGGGCGGCCGGGTATATTCGACGCACCACGCGGCTTCCTCCACCCTGATTGGTCGGGACCGAGAAACCCGCGGAGGCGGCAATTGAACTTTCCAGATCGTTGCCTGCTAAGCGACGCCTGGGGCGGCGTTACCTCGTAAGCACATGAGGGAGGCGTGTCATCAAGGTGCCCTTTTTTGGTGCTGACTTCCTGTTACTAGACCGTGGGACGAAAGAATTTACAGGCAGCTTACACTGCCGGTCGTGGCTTGGCCGCAATGGAAAAATGAAGTTACCGTTTGGAAGCTCGTATAATAAAGTAAAATCCCCTACTGTCTGGCTCATCCTTTATACAGTCGACAAAGACCATTTGCGCTCACGTATTCAAATATCTGACGTCACGCCACTGGGCGGAAGGTCGCAGAAACAGAATTTTGCTGTAGTCAGTAGCGAGCCAGGGTGTGAATCGGACAATCAACAAATTCGATTCTCCCTGAAAATGTCCACCGCAGATGGGGACGTAACGTCGGATTTCGAAGTGAAACACCTCTGACCACGCCATAATGGCTCTGAATATTTTAGTAACTGTGACAATTCCAGCAGTGAAAGTTTACATTTTGTAACACACAGCCATCACAGGCACCGTGCCAGTATCAGCTGTCATCAGACAAAATAGAAGTCGCAAACGGAGCTGATTTTCAGTCAGTGGAATGCAAGCTATAGTGCTACTGGCTCGGAACTGTCCTTGAAGTAAGTGATATGTAACTGTCTGTTGTGTCACTGTGGTGCAAAGTGAAGCTCATATTACTACTGTAGATGCAGTACGACACGCCAGAGACATTCCCCGAACATCTGTTCGGTCCTTTCTCTAGGTAGTGTCGCGTGGCCGTTCGGAGCCCGGTCTTCTCGCGGCGAACACTGCCAGAAATCATGCACAGTAGCTACATTCCATTCAAGTCTTCCCGCAATATCGAACAAGGAACATCCAGCTTCTCGTAGCCCTATTGCACGATCTCATTCAAACTCAATGAGGTGGTGTCTAGTCTTATGTGAATGGCGTGAAACTCTAATAGACATCGTCTGTCATAACTAAAAACACGCCCACCAAATTTCGTTGATTTTGTAAAACTCGTCCTGGGTGTCGCGATTTTTTTCCGTCAGTGTAGAAAATTGTGTCTGTAATCGCCAACATAAAAACAAACGCTAGAAAAAAAAATTACCTGAACCATTTTCTGCATAATTCATCACAATACATTTTGAAATTTCATTTTTTTGTTAACGTTAATTCACAGAGATATCTGCAGTCTTATCCATATTTTGCGTCTGAAAGCGGGAGGAGTGGTTAGAGCCGAGATCATAATAGGCTGCATTAAACTCATTTAGTGACGTTTAGAGGAAAGACACGGTTGTGCCCTTGTTCATGGAACCGTCTCGGCAATCGCCTGATTTTTTTTTCTGCTGGTGAAGATGCACATATTTTAAATACGCACCATCTGCATGTAGATCGTGAGTTCCGCTCACTGGTATTCAGAGTCAACAAAGAAGACGTGTCTGATGAATAGACATGGATGTTGATGAACTGATATCGACTAGGTTACTGAGCATTCGTCCTAGAATTTCTATAATTGTTTGAGTAATGTTGGTATGATTCGAGGAACCATAACTGGTCTCATGCATGGCTTAATCCTTGGCACCAGCATATGCCGACAAGATGAATGGTATCACGTGTTGATTACAATGAACCCAGGAATGCGTCCTGGAGCCAGTGAATGTCGTGTCTGTGACTCAACTTCTCCTTCCACATGAAAAGGCACAGGTCATCCTTAGACTACAACTCTAAAGCTGCTCTGGTCCCAGAGATGGATTCAAGAAAGTCGCAGTCTTGCTGAGCCAGGCGAATCGACGCTGGAACGAGCAACTGCTGCAGCCCGCTCGGTTGCCACATCGGGCCAAAAACTACTAAAAATGTATACTATTCTCCCGAGGAAGGTAGCCCATTTTGTAGTGATTTAACAGGAACTCCAAGCTATAACTGCAATCAGTCACTTAATCTGTGATGTTTTCCTGTAATTTTTATGCAGGCAATGAAACCGCTCTTTTTTTTTAATGTATGCCGACGGTAACAGTGTTGTTTGCTTTGGGGTTCTAAAAATCCTGTTGTTTGGCACTCATACTAAAAAAAAACACCCTTATATTCTTTAATCTTTACTAGTGTACATTGTCGGAAGGCCTGACTTACCAAATAGAAAAGTGAAAACAAGTTTCCGTAAAATTAAAAGCGTGGGCAGTAATATAAAGAGTACAATGGGAATCCCACTGTTTGATGCAGCGGAGAGAACGGATGGGTATCTATGACGAGAAGGACTTGTCTGATGACGTGACAGAAGAAAAAAAACAGGAGTCGATAGGAAAGAGACAGGGAATCAAATATTAAGATTTAAAAGAGCTTCCGAAGACTTAAGATCAAATAAGGCAGAACTAATCGATAAGATTTCTAAAATCATTGGAGAAAACCACAAAAAAACAACTATTCACATTGATGTGTAGTATGTATGACACTCGCGATATACCATCAGACTTTCGGAAAACCATCATCCGCACAGTTCCGAAGATAGCAAGAGACGTCAAGTGCAACACTTACCGCACAGTTAGCGCAACGGCTCATGCAACCAATTTGCTGGTAAGACTGATATATGGAAGAATGTACAAACAAAATTGGGGACGTATTAGATGACAATCAGTTTGGCTTTAGCGATGGTAAAAGCACCAGAGAGGCACTTCTGAGGCCGCATTTGATAATGGAAGCTGTTGTTGTTATGGTCTTCAGTCCTGAGACTGGTTTGATGCAGCTCTCCATGCTATTCTATCCTGTGCAAGCTTCTTCATCTCCCAGTACCTACTGCAACCTACATCCTTCTGAATCTGCTTAGTGTATTCATCTCTTGGTCTCCCCCTACGATTTTTACCCTCCACGCTGCCCTCCAATACTAAATTGGTGATCCCTTGATGCCTCAGAACATGTCCTACCAACCGATCCCTTCTTCTGGTCAAGTTGTGCCACAAACTCCTCTTCTCCCCAATCCTATTCAATACTTCCTCATTAGTTATGTGATCTACCCATCTAATCTTCAGCATTCTTCTGTAGCACCACATTTCGAAAGCTTCTATTCTCTTCTTGTCCAAACTATTTACCGTCCATGTTTCACTTCCATACATGGCTACACTCCATACAAATACTTTCAGAAATGACTTCCTGACACTTAAATCTATACTCGATGTTAACAAATTTCTCTTCTTCAGAAACGCTTTCCTTGCCATTGCCAGTCTACATTTTATATCCTCTCTACTTCGACCATCATCAGTTATTTTGCTCCCCAAATAGCAAAACTCCTTTACTACTTTAAGTGTCTCATTTCCTAATCTAATACCCTCAACATCACCCGACTTAATTCGACTACATTCCATTATCCTCGTTTTGCTTTTGTTGATGTTCATCTTATATCCTCCCTTCAAGACACCATCCATTCCATTCAACTGCTCTTCCAAGTCCTTTGCTGTCTCTGACAGAATTACAATGTCATCGGCGAACCTCAAAGTTTTTATTTCTTCTCCATGGATTTTAATACCTACTCCGAATTTTTCTTTTGTTTCCTTTACTGCTTGCTCAATATACAGATTGAATAACATCGGGGAGAGGCTACAACCCTGTCTTACTCCCTTCTTAACCACTGCTTCCCTTTCATGTCCCTCAACTCTTATAACTGCCATCTGGTTTCTGTACAAATTGTAAATAGCCTTTCGCTCCCTGTATTTTACCCCTGCCACCTTTAGAATTTGAAAGAGAGTATTCCAGTCAACATTGTCAAAAGCTTTCTCTAAGTCTACAAATGCTAGAAACGTAGGTTTGCCTTTCCTTAATCTTTCTTCTAAGATAAGTCGTAAGGTCAGTATTGCCTCACGTGTTCCAACATTTCTACGGAATCCAAACTGATCTTCCCCGAGGTCGGCTTCTACTAGTTTTTCCATTCGTCTGTAAAGAATTCGTGTTAGTATTTTGCAGCTGTGGCTTATTAAACTGATTGTTCGGTAATTTTCACATCTGTCAACACCTGCTTTCTTTGGGATTGGAATTATTATATTCTTCTTGAAGTCTGAGGGTATTTCGCCTGTTTCATACATCTTGCTCACCAGGTGGTAGAGTTTTGTCAGGACTGGCTCTCCCAAGGCCGTCAGTAGTCCCAATGGAATGTTGTCTACTCCGGGGGCCTTGTTTTGACCCAGGGCTTTCAGTGCTCTATCAAACTCTTCACGCAGTATCGTATCTCCCATTTCGTCTTCATCTACATCCTCTTCCATTTCCATAATATTGTCCTCAAGTTCATCGCCCTTGTATAGACCCTCTATATACTCCTTCCACCTTTCTGCTTTCCCTTCTTTGCTTACAACTGGGTTTCCATCTGAGCTCTTGATGTTCAAACAAGTCGTTCTCTTATCTCCAAAGGTCTCTTTAATTTTCCTGTAGGCAGTATCTATCTTACCCCTAGTGAGATAAGCCTCTACATCCTTACATTTGTCCTCTAGCCATCCCTGCTTAGCCATTTTGCACTTCCTGTCGATCTCATTTTTGAGACGTTTGTATTCCTTTTTGCCTGCTTCACTTACTGCATTTTTATATTTCCTCCTTTCATCAATTAAACTGAATATTTCTTCTGTTACCCAAGGATTTCTACTAGTCCTCGTCTTTTTACCTACTTGATCCTCTGCTGCCTTCACTACTTCATCCCTCAAAGCTACCCATTCTTCTTCTACTGTATTTCTTTCCCCCATTCCTGTCAATTGTTCCCTTATGCTCTCCCTGAAACTCTGTACAACCTCTGGTTCTTTCAGTTTATCCAGGTCCCATCTCCTTAAATTCCCACCTTTTTGCAGTTTCTTCAGTTTTAATCTACAGGTCATAACCAATAGATTGTGGTCAGAGTCCACATCTGCCCCTGGAAATGTCTTACAATTTAAAACCTGGTTCCTAAATCTCTGTCTTACCATTATATAATCTATCTGATACCTTTTAGTATCTCCAGGGTTCTTCCATGTATACAACCTTCTATCATGATTCTTAAACCAAGTGTTAGCTATGATTAAGTTGTGCTCTGTGCAGAATTCTACCAGGCGGCTCCCCCTTTCATTTCTTAGCCCCAATCCATATTCACTACTACGTTTCCTTCTCTCCCTTTTCGTACACTCGAATTCCAGTCACCCATGACTATTAAATTTTCGTCTCCCTTCACTATCTGAATAATTTCTTTTATTTCATCATACATTTCTTCAATTTCTTCGTCATCTGCAGAGCTAGTTGGCATATAAACTTGTACTACTGTAGTAGGTGTGGGCTTCGTATCTATCTTGGCCACAATAATGCGTTCACTATGCTGTTTGTAGTAGCTTACCCGCACTCCTATTTTCCTATTCATTATTAAACCTACTCCTGCATTACCCCTATTTGACTTTGTGTTTATAACCCCGTAGTCACCTGACCAGAAGTCTTGTTCCTCCTGCCACCGAACTTCACTAATTCCCAGTATATCTAACTTTAACCTATCGATTTCCCTTTTTAAATTTTCTAACCTACCTGCCCGATTAAGGGATCTGACATTCCACGCTCCGATCCGTTGAACGCCAGTTTTCTTTCTCCTGATAACGACATCCTCTTAAGTAGTCCCCGCACGGAGATCCGAATGGGGGACTATTTTACCTCCGGAATATTTTACCCAAGAGGACGCCATCATCATTTAATCATACAGTAAAGCTGCATGCCCTCAGGAAAAATTACGGCCGTAGTTTCCCCTTGCTTTCAGCCGTTCGCAGTACCAGCACAGCAAGGCCGTTTTGGTTGTCATTACAAGGCCAGATCAGTCAATCATCCAGACTGTTGCCCTTGCAACTACTGAAAAGGCTGCTGCCCCTCTTCAGGAACCACACGTTTGTCTGGCCTCTCAACAGATACCCCTCCGTTGTGGTTGTACCTACGGTACGGCTATCTGTATCGCTGAGGTACGCAAGCCTCCACACCAACGGCAAGGTCCATGGTTCATGGGGGGGAAGAGAAGTTCATAGGATATGACGACCTGGTAAAAGCGTTCCACAGTGTCAAATGGAACAAGATGTTCGAAATCATTAGAGAAATACGGATAAACTATATGGAAAGACGGTACCATATACATACGAACCTAGAGGGAACCATAAGAGTAGAATCATATTGATTTCTGCGGCCATTTCAATCAGTGTAGCATGTCTGTTAGCACTGACAACTCTACGCAAATGCCGCTGCTCTTGGTCGTTTAGTGTAGGTCGTCGGCCACTGCATTGTCCGTGGTGGCAATGAAATTTGGTATTCTCAGCAAACTCTTGACACTGTGGACCTTGGAATATCTAATTCCCTAACGATTTCCGAAATGCAATGTCCCATGCGCCGAACTCCAACTATCATTCCGCAAATCTGTTAATTCCCGTCGTGCGGACGTAAACACGACGGAAACCTTTTCACATGAATCACCAGAGCACTAATAACAGCCCCGTCAATGCACAGCCGTTTTATGCTTTGTGTACGCGATACTACCGCCATCTGTGTGTGTGCATGTCGCTAAAACATGACTTTTGTCACTTCAGTGTATACCTGCTTTTTTTTTTTCAAATGAATGTTTCTCTAAGATTTTCTGTTTATTTTTGTGGTAATTAGATGTTCTGACAAAATCGCCACATTGTCTACAAGAGTTATGTCGTCTATCCCAATACTGGTTTTTCCTATTTTGATTTGTTCGTCTGTTTTAAGCTCAGATTTCTATTTCGCCACTCTTAGACTACTTTTTCTAGGAAACAAATGAAACGTTATGGAGAGATTCGAATACCTCGTGTCACTCCTGATTTAATTTCAAATTTTTTTGGGATTTTTGTCGGAATTTTACCTTAGATTTTGTACTATTTAGTCTGTCACTAGTAATATCAGCGGTTTTGAGGTTCAGATCTTGTTCTTTCAAAATTTTCAAGAGAGGGGCTGATGGTCCTCTCAATCATAGCCTGGAAAGGTTTAAACTATTTTCTTATTATAAAATTTTTCAGGCATGGGAATTACTTTAAGGACGAGAGTTTGTTCTGGGCCTGAAAAGTTTGATCTGAAGCCTGATTAGTATTAGTCAAGTTTACATTCGGGTTGTTGCTGTCTTCCGCAAAGGAGATATTGAGATAGAATTTCATCTGAGATAAGAAGTAATGAAATTCCTGCGTTATCACTAACAATTTCTGCCTCCCTCCCACATACTGAACTGCAGTTATTCAGTAATTCGGAATTTTCCCAGGTAGACTTAAGTTTTCCATCATCAGTGTTGTTTCTCTTAAAGTTTTTGGGTACCTGATTTCAGGAGTTCTGCAGAAATTCAGTCTTCAATAAATGCTTCTTATTTCTTACACTTTTAATTTGATAGAAATTTGATTCCAGTCTCCGCTAGTGCAAGAAGATTTGTATTCAGAGGCATTTCTGATTGTGATCGTTCTGTAGGCTCGAAGCAAATCAAAATTTTTGAAACTGCAGAGAATATTACAGTTTTTTTGGTTGTTAAATGCCGATCGTCAATTCTTCTTCTTGAAGAAGATTTTTTTGACCGGCTACCCAATTAGCTTAGTTTTAAATGTTATACAAAGAAGCTGTGGATTGGTTTTCTTGGATGCTTTCTTCAGTTTCACATAACTGATATCTCATATTATCGTTTTGTTTGTCTGATTAATTTTGAAGCTTCTTTTCTATATTTCATGAATGTCATGCACAGTTTTTATATGTTAACGTTTCGTGTTTTGAATGCTTTGTGTGTCGATTTTACTGTGTGTTTAAAATCTTCGTTCCATCAAGGGTGTTCTTTCTGCTTTCGTAAAAGAATTTGGTTTTGGTACGTTTTGATAAACTCGCATTCCAGCTGTTTCCAGTCTTAAGTTTTCTCGAGTTCGCTTGCTAATAGTAGTGGTTGGATTTTACCGGCATCAGATTTAAAAATTTCTGACTTCTATTTGATGGATTTTTGGAAATTTAAATTCAGTTTGAAGATGGTAACGTGGTGATGTGTGTCAACATGTTTTGCTCCTTTGCGTTCGTGAATGTTTACTGTCTTCTTGTAAAGATATGGAATTATGATAAGATCAACTGAAAATTCAGCTTTATTCCTGCCAGGAGATCGACGGATTTATTTTAATGGATTTACAATTTTTTGTTGAAATTTCTACACAAAAGACGTTTTACTTTAATTAGAAAACTGCCTTCGAGAATTTGGCACGAGTGAATTTTCGATAACTTTACCTGTAAGTCCCAATGATTAATGGCAAGCGATTACGTGGGAAACTGAATTTACGGTCTTCATTTTGTTAATGGAAGTAACAGATAAAAGAGCATCGATCGTTTTACTGATACTGTTGTCACCTGATGGTGGTGCAACTCAGCTAAATAGGAGAGCTCGTATGGTGGGACATGGTGCATTAAGCTAGAGCGTTCTAGTATTGCGGATGGTATGACGGTGGAGGTAAGGCTCTCGGACGTATTTCGTATACTTGTTTCTCTATTCATTCGTGCAGCTCAATGGTATTATAACATTGGTCTCCATCTATGACCCTGAACTTCACACATCCCTCCACCGCCATACTGGTGATTCTTTGATGTGTCCTGTCTACCGATTCCGTCATTTAATTAAGTTGTGCTGTAAATTTTATCCGAAATACGATTCAGGACCTCCTAGTTTGTTATTCGATTCACTTCTCTAATTTTCAGTGTTATTCTGTAGCACAACATTTCAAAAGCTTCTGTTATCTGCTTTTCTGAACAGTCTACCATCCACGTTTCACTTTCATATAAATATCTTCATAAAAAGACTAACTAACGCAGAAATTTGTATATAATTTAATGGAGTTCCTTTTCATCGAAGTGTTTTTCCTGACACTGACAGACGGCTGTTGACACCCTCTCTACTTTGACCATCTGTTGCTTTGCAGCCTAAACAGCAAAACTCACCTACTACTTCTAGTGTCACATTCCTTCAGCATCGCCTGATTTAATTCAGCTACACTGCATTACCCTTGTTTCACTTAAGTTTTTATTCATCTCGTAGACTCTTTTCGAGACACTGCCCGTTCTGGTCAACGGCTCTTTCAGTCATTGACAGAAATACAATATCATCAGGAAATGTTAAAGTTTTTATTATTTTATCCCTGAACTTCAATTCGCTTTCCAAATACGTTATTGGTTTCTGTAAAAACTTGCTAAATGTATAGGCTAAATAATATCGACGGTAGACTACAAACCATTCTGATTCCGTCCTCAGCTACTCCCTGTCATACCCTTTGACATAACTGCAGTTTTCTTCTGTATAATTTTAAGATAGCCCATTCCTCCCCATATTTATTCTCTGATCTATACTGCCTTTCGTGTCCCCACATTTCTTCGGAACCCAAATATATCTTTCCTTATCTCGACCTCCTTCCTCCTGTAAATAACTTGTGTTAGTATTTTCCAGCCATTACTTGATAAACTGAGGTTTAGTTTAACAAGGTTACAACGTTCTGAATTTATGAAGTTCAGACATAAATGAACCACTGATGTTTATTCACAATGTTAGGTCTATAGCAAACATAAGGTAAACGTAGTTCATATACGCTACTGCACTTAAATGAAATAATAATTAATCGCTTTCGCCGCATTCTACATTTAACATTTTCTACACGAAATTGCCACCTAAAACTTGGTACACCATACCACTTCAAAATCAATGCTAACCCATTCACATCCAGAGCGCATGCGACTTTGAGCGTTGACACACTATTTCAGACGAACATTACTGTAGTTGCCATGTAAACTGATATAAAGGCGCCCATGACAATGTCCTGCTTCAAGCACAGTTCATTCAAAATTTCTCAGGCCTCAGCATTATTAAAAGTGTAGTATGGAAATGCAGGATTTATAGCGATCCCTCAGCGATAGCCAGAAAATTAATTTTTATCTGCTTCGGCGTCAGAGAAAATGTCCAAAATATTGCAGAACTGTCAGGTGAATAGCGTTACTTTAAATCATCTTATAGTCTCCGTATAAGACAAGGGTAAAATATAGGGAGCGAAAGGCTATTTATAATTTGCACAGAAACCAGATGGCAGTTATAGGGGTCGAGGGGCACGAAAGGGAAGCAGTAGTTGGGAAGGGAGTGAGACAGGGTTGTAGCCTCTCCCCGATGTTATTGAATCTGTATATTGAGCAAGCAGTAAAGGAAACAAAAGAAAAATTTGGTGTAGGTATTAAAATCCAGAGAAAAGAAATAAATACTTCGAGGTTCGCCGATGACATTGTAATTCTGTCAGAGACAGCACAGGACTTGGAAGAGCAGTTGAACGGAATGAACAGTGTCTTGAAAGGAGGATATAAGATGAACATCAACAAAAGCAAAACGAGGATAATGGAATGTAGTGGAATTAAGTCGGGTGATGCTGAGGGAACTAGATTAGGAAATGAGACACTTAAAGCAGTAAAGGATTTTTGCTATTTGGGGAGCCAAATAACTGATGATGGTCGAAGTAGAGAGGATATAAAATGCAGAATGGCAATGGCAAGGAAAGCGTTTCTGAAGAAGAGAAATTTGTTAACATCGAGTATAGATTTAAGTGCCAGGAATTAGTTTATAAAAGTATTTGAATGGAGCGTAGGCATGTATGGAAGTGAAACATGGACGATAAATAATTAAGACAAGGAGAGAATAGAAGCTTCCGAAATGTGGTGCTACAGAAGAATGATGATGATTAGATGGGTAGATCACATAACTAATGAGGAGATATTGAATAGAACTGGGGAGAAGAGGAGATTGTGGCACAACTTGACCAGAAGAAGAGGCAGGTTGGTAGGACATGTTCTGAGGCATCAGGAGATCACAAATTTAGCATTGGAGAGCAGCGTGAAGGGTAAAAATCGTAGAGGGAGACCAAGAGATGAATATACTAAGCTCGTTGAGAAGGATGTAGGTTGCAGTAGGTACTGGAAGATGAAAAAGCTTGCACAGGATAGAGTAGCATGGAGAGCTGCATCAAACCAGTCTCAGGAATGAAGACCACAACAACAACAATATATGACTTCACTAGTAACAAACACAATAATGCTTGATTACTTGTTGTTAAAGCAACAGTGCTGTGGTTTCCCTAAGTATAAGGTAAACCACTACTTTTCTTTTAACCACTGACTTCCACTGTAACTGCAGATGTACCAAGAAAGCGAATAAAATATGAGACATAACGTGAGACTCTTAAAATAGTACTGTGTAGATCTACGAAATTGTCCATACGTACATAACAAAGTAACGTGAAGAGTAGAGGCTACCCACTGAGTATGTGTAGCTGTCACAGCAGTGAGACACTAATGCAGCCATGTGAAATTTGTTCCTTTCTAAATATTTTTACTAAGAAAATTCATTATACAAAAAATGAAAGTAAGAATTACGCATAGAAAGTGGTATATGCACTTCAGTTTCTTGGATTAAATGTCTTTCCCTGAAAGTATTCAGTCATGTGTTGTTAACACCAGCCTCAGCACTTGATTAATCACACACATTGCATATCTTTAAAGACCAATAACCTTCGTCATATCAGTAACATGTATGTACTGCGTACCGCATTGTCGTCGTACAGAACACCTAACAGGAAGGGTAATCGTTCTATAAAATTCATGGCACACGTCTCTCATAGAGAACTCATAAGATCAGTAAAAGGTGAAAATACTAAGAGTAGCTAATGGGACCTACAGGTACAAAAGGAACATAAATGTAATGAAAAATTACTCTGTATCAGAAAACATGATGCGCTACCAAAACATAACATGAAATGAAGGGCTTATTTTAGTAGTCCTACAAGTCCATTTTTGTTCATTTTGGGATACACAGTCCTAAAGTTAAATGAGAGCTGAAAAATCTGCTGTTGAGATACTAGAAATATTCAAGCATATGGCTTCGCTAGAGATGAACCTTTCTTTCTGTTTGTTTGGATCATTAATTTCAGAAGCATTATAGGCAGAATAGTGGAGTTAATGAACTTCTACCACTATTGAAATAAGCCCTTCAAATATGACTATATCTAAATACAGCTCCTTTCTTATCCAGTTAATGCTGAAAAAGATCTGTATTGCCATAAAATCATAGCACTATGTTTTTGTGCTGGCGTATTGTCAGTTTCACAAGCACATAGGGAAAATGCATTTAGGCATGGGTTTTCCTGTCTGCTCGGTGTGGGTCTAGGGGAGAGAGGTGCTGACGTTTTCTTGCGTGACGTCGTGACACCGTTAATCATTGACCAGCGTAGGTATGGCTAGTGCTAAAAGAAATACCTGCCCAATAAACGAATAGTCAGTCCTAAAGAATGTGTAACTTCTTTAAAAAGCATTTTGACACTTTTTGAGGACCATGCTTCCCTTTCGGTCGCTATGCTTGCGTTCCCAAGTTGTTAGAGCTCTATCTGTAAAAACGATAGTAAGATGCTCAATCCGTCCATTTATTTCGATATCCTGACAGAGTTAACCTATTGAACCCTACTCACAGCTAGGCGGGCCTAAATAAAATTATTCATTTACCTTTTGATGAAAAAACTGATTAACCACATAATTTTGATCTAATTCGGTGAAATTCCACCTGATGTTCTGTTTGCCAATCCTATAGAGTGACCTTTCATTAACAGTATTGGTAATACTAAGTGCGCCAACTCCTATTTGTTAGTTAAACTTTGGTAAAATCAACTATCTTGTATGTGTTTCTTACACTTTGGTGACAGACAGTTCCACACCACCTTTGTTTTTTCGAAGTTAGGTTCAGTGCTCCATCCAAAATAAAATGTATCAATAATTTAATCTCTTGTTTGAATTTTCAACACTTACTGTAATACGACTATTGTAAATTATTTGTGAGACTTCAGACAAGATATTCAAGTATTTCTCCCAGGTCTCAATGAAAACTGGAACATCATCTACGTAGAAATCTCATTATGTAGCACCTGATTCAATGAATGCAGCAAAGCGGATGCTGACAGAAGCAAAACAAGACGCGTTAGTCTGAACATATAGCTCATTTAAATATAGACAAAAACATTCCACATTCTTGCTTCTGATGTCAGTTGTCATTAACTATCAGTACTGTGTTAACTAGTGAAATATCTCATATCTTTAACACGTTACAGTAACTTTTCCTGACTTCATGATCGAGATAACAGGGGCAAAAGTATACGATTAATCGTTCTTACATTTATGACTCCTATCATTGATCCATCTCTCTTCGGAACTACACGTAAAAAGCTACAGCCTATTCCTCAATGAGATCTTTCGGTAGCGTGCACTGTATTCCAGATTCCATGGCAAATCCTGAGTTATTACTTATTGGAAAACGGTTCATATTCACACGTGGGTTATATTGCTCAGTAATATTTTACTGTACTATACGTTGTATTTCAGTTTCCATGCCAAATGCTCCAGGGGAGGGTATGATGCACTATTTGATCAAAAGTACTGGAAACCCCGAAAAAGATACTTTTTTTATGTTAGGTGCATTGTGCTGCCTCCTACTGCCAGGTACTCCATATCAGCGTCCACAGTAGTCACGCGGAACTCACTGACTTCGAATGTGGTCAGCTGATTGGATGTCACTTGTGTCATACATCTGTACGCGATATTCCACACTCCTGAACATCCCTAGGTCCACTGTTTTCAATGCGATTGTGAAGTGGAAACGTGAAGGGACACGTACAGCACAAAAGCGTACATGCCGACCTCGCCTGTTGACTGACAGAGACCGCCGACAGTTGAAGAGGGTCGTAATGGGTAATAGGCAGACATCTATCCAGACCATCACACAAGAATTCCAGACTGCATCAGGATCCTCTACAAGTGCTATGACAGACGGTAGATGAGAAAACTAGGATTTCATGGTCGAGCAGCTACTCATAAGCCACACATCACGCCGGCAAATGCCAAACGACGCCTCGCTTGGTGTAAGAAGCATAAACATTGGACGACTGAATTGTGGAAAAACGTTGTATGGAGTGACAAATCACGGTACACAATGTGGCGATCCGAATGCAGGTGTGGGGTATGGCGAATCCCGGTGAACGTCGTCTGCCAACGCGTGTAGTGTTACAGTAAAATTCGGAGGCGGTGGTGTTATGGTGTGGTCGTGTTTTTCATGGAGGGAGCTCGCAGCCCTTGTTATTTTGCGTGGCACTATCACAGCTCAGCCCTACATTGATGTTTTTAACATCTTCTTGCTTCCCACTGTTGAAAGGCAATTAGGGGATGGCGATTGCACCTTTTAACACGATCGAGCTCCTGTTCATAATGCACGGCCTATGGCGGAGTCGTTAAACGTCTATAAGATCCTGTAATCGACTGGCCTGCATCTATAGAACACGTTTGGGACGTTTTGGAACGCCGACTTAGTGCCAGACCTCACCGACTGACATAGATATCTCTCCTCAGTGTAGCACTCCATGAAGGATGAGTTGCCATTCCCCAGAAAACCTTCCAGCACCTGAATGAAAGTACGCCTGCGAGAGTGGAATCTGTCATTAAGGTTAAAGGTGGGCCAAGATTATATTGAACTCCAGCATTACCAGGTGTCCGGATACTTTTGATCACATAGTGTATATGACTTGCGGTGAAACGGCTCACGTTGACACTCTTCGAAATGACACGCACATCCATTCAGCTGTCTTGGATTCTTTGAAAAGACTGTCCGATTAACCATAAACTCTTCTGCAAGCTTCACTGCTTACAACTGTTGCTTAATTTTCGTGAGTTCTTTCCACTGAAACATTGACTTTCATCCTATACATTTCAGCTTTCAATATTGTTATCATGACGTACACGTTCTTCTTCCTGTGTCAAGTTATCCTTTATGTCTTCTTTGCGAGAGTATTTCATAGTATTCCATTTGTCCCATTCAATTTTCCTCTTCTCTTCTCCGGCATGACCTTTCTTTTCAATCCATCCACTTCTATGAAACATTAGACAATATGCGAAGTTGTTCTCTCCAGTTACCCTAGTGATTACCTATCTCAAATTATCTGGTTCTTTCCTTAAGTTTCAGTCATTCTTGATTCCTCCTGTTAATATCGATGATCCTCTTGAGGTCTTTAAAAAATGATTATTTACATCCGCAGGATAACGCTCTTCGAAGCCTCGAGTATAATAATTAAAGTTACGATTTTCTTGCCACTGAGATTCCTCTTCAGAAGATTCTATTCAGCCCGATAGCAACTAAAAACATTCGATATTTATTGCACTGTGCGAGCAACAACTTGTTAAAAATTATAATCAGCATCTACTGAAGTAGTATTTCTATCAATTCTACCTCATACATGGGATCGTAAACATTTTCTTAATGTACTTTTAAATTGGAAAATCTTTCTGGCTGGTAGGGGGTGGCGATACCAAATAACGCCAACACGTGTACAGGAACATGAATTCTAACTAGCGATAATATTCGCATATGTCAATCAGTTTGCTGCACTACACATGCACTTATTCCTGCCCCTATTTTCAAGAAGGGACGTCGAACAGATGTGCAGAACTATAGACCTATATCTCTAACGTCGATCAGTTGTAGAATTTTGGAACACGTATTGTGTTCAAGTATAATGACTTTTCTGGAGACTAGAAATCTACTGTGTAGGAATCAGCATGGGTTTCGAAAAAGACGGTCATGTGAAACCCAGCTCGGGCTATTCGTCCACGAGACTCAGAGGGCCATAGACACGGGTTCACAGGTAGATGCCGTGTTTCTTGACTTCCGCAAGGCGTTCGATACAGTTCCCCACAGTCGTTTATTGAACAAAGTAAGAGCATATGGACTATCAGACCAATTGTGTGATTGGATTGAGGAGTTCCTAGATAACAGGACGCAGCATGTTATTCTCAATGGAGAGAAGTCTTCCGAAGGAAGAGTAATTTCAGGTGTGCCGCAAGGGAGTGTCATAGGACCGTTGCTATTCACAATATACATAAATGACCTGGTGGATGACATCGGAAGTTCACTGAGGCTTTTTGCAGATGATGCTGTGGTGTATCGAGAGGTTGTAACAATGGAAAATTGTACTGAAATGCAGGAGGATCTGCAGCGAATTGACGCATGGTGCAGGGAATGGCAACTGAATCTCAATGTAGACAAGTGTAATGTGCTGCGAATACACAGAAAGATAGATCCTTTATCATTTAGCTACAAAATAGCAGGTCAGCAACTGGAAGCAGTTAATACCATAAATTATCTGGGAGTACGCATTAGGAGTGATTTAAAATGGAATGATCATATAATGTAGATTGTCGGTAAAGCAGATGCCAGACTGAGATTCATTGGAAGAATCCTAAGGAAATGCAATCCGAAAACAAAGGAAGTAGGTTACAGTACGCTTGTTCGCCCACTGCTTGAATACTGCTCAGCAGTGTGGGATCCGTACCAGATAGGGTTGATACAAGACATAGAGAAGATCCAACGGAGAGCAGCGCGCTTCGTTACAGGATCATTTAGTAATCGCGAAAGCGTTACGGAGATGATAGATAAACTCCAGTGGAAGACTCTGCAGGAGAGACGCTCAGTAGCTCGGTACGGGCTTTTGTCAAAGTTTCGAGAACATACCTTCACCGAAGAGTCAAGCAGTATATTGCTCCCTCCTACGTATATCTCGCGAAGAGACCATGAGGATAAAATCAGAGAGATTAGAGTCCACACAGAGGCATACCGACAATCCTTCTTTCCACGAACAATACGAGACTGGAATAGAAGGGAGAACCGATAGAGGTACTGAAGGTACCCTCCGCCACACACCGTCAGGTGGCTTGCGGAGTATGGATGTAGATGTAGATGTAGATATCCTGTACAGAATCTAATCTTTTTCTTTTTGCCCCAATACATTGATATTGCGTATCAAAAGTGTTGCAGATATATATTGGAAAGACTGAAATTGATAGATACTCAACTAATTATCACGTGTGACATTAACAGATGTAATGATGAATTTTTGTTTTCTTTTGTCCAAGACCTTGCGTACGTTTCCGTCACTCAGCCATTTTATGAATTTTTTCTGTTGGACCGCTACTCGCAGTCTTTCCATTACTTGGCTTTGTAGACTTTTACATTGCTCTTAAAAGCCTCCCACAACTTTAAATATGTCTGTTTTGGCAGCTTGACACCTACTTCTCATAGATACAATGTTGCACTCCCGCTCGTTTACATTTAACCCCAAAATTTAATTCTGTTCAATTCTTGTATGTTCTTTTCTGCCCCAAATTCTTTTCAGATACTCTCCAGCTACTTACCAATCACCAAGAGTTCCTGGTGAATTCCTCAGAGAAAACACTGAATTATTTTATTCACCATACCAGTTTCTTTGGTTCAAAATTTTGCTCCTTCTTTGTGCATCTGCTCTTTTTATTTCTTCCAGTTTCTCGACAGTTCCATTAGATTATAGCTTCATGTTGATGATTTTTTGTTTCTGTTTAAATTTACATTCAGTTATTCATATCATTTGATACTAAGTGCCTTTGTCTCTGATCTGTTATTGTTAACGCTGAGTGTCACGATAGTAATAATCTACTGAGGAACATTTTCACAATCGTTTTCTGGGAAGTCCTTGCTAAATCTTATGTTGATATGAAATTCAAAAAATATAGGGCTGTGCTTTAGCTGCTCACTCTACGAATCAAGTCATCTTGTGATCGTCAGCTTCTGAAGAATGTCCAGGTTTTTATGTCATCAGCTTTGTGCTGGCCAAATAACATCCTTGTCATTGCTGCCACAATGTATGGCGAGAACGCTGTTTACATCCGATGCACGCCTCACGTAGTAGAGATTAACTATTAGTATCGAGAATAGCTTACTTCGATGAAATTACGAAGCCCAACCACGTATTACCAAATAGCGTTTATTCGCAGTGTATGGTCTACTATAAAGAGAGGAAAAATGCTGTCTCTATATGCCTGTAAACAGTACGTAATAATTATTAATCAATGCCACAATTTTACATTTAACTTTATCTCTGTCAAAGAGTCACACAATTGCGTAATGCACCGCGTGACTTCAAAACCAACAACAACACGTGGGTGCCCAGAGAGACTAATACTCTCCACGATGTCATGGATTAATAGTGGTTGCCGTTTACTTCATTACAAGGGTGATGACGAAAATGACCTTGTTGTAAACATGATCCACTCACAATTTATAAAAAAACAATGCATTAATGGAAGTATCTTACGGTGATATGAGAGTTACAGGTAGCTGGTACATTGTACACATTGATTCACATAGCCTTTGGCACGATTGTTTTATGCATCTCCACTGCAGGATGTGATTTTAGTAAGCGACTACAAGTTTTTGTGCTTGTGATATTTTGGTAATTTTCATGGTTACTTAAAGCAATAACTGTTTTTTTTTCTTCTATCTCAGTTATGTTGCTAAGACTTTTGCTAATGAAGGTGTCTTCATGTTTAGGTGTATTTCTTCTTCTGATGAAGGTATATTTAGACGTACCGAAACCGTGGACAAGGATTTCAATAAATCTTTAACTTGCAACTGTTTGCGTGTTATCATTTACCGTGAAGAACTCCGTTATGAGTCTAACAAACCTGTGATCAATCGTGCTGACCTTTTTTATCTAATTTGGTTACTCCCAGCTACGCCTATTAGGTACACGTCCTACACACATCAGCAGTATTCTGGATGGGTTACTCGAATGTTCTGAAACCACACTCCTTTCTAGTCTGCATGCATTTTTATCTACGACTGAATCTATGTAATCGTTCCATGTCATATCACTGTATCCAGAGATGAGTCGATAGAGATATCCAATTATTTTTATGCTCACGCTTGATACTGAGGCTGAACCTATGTGATCGTTCTAATTCTTACCACTATATCTGGGGATGAGTCGATAGAAAGATCCATTTATTTTATGCCAACCCTTGACTCTGAGTCTTGCCCATATACTTGCATGGAGCTCCAATTTCTGTCTAGGTGGATGCGAGTTTCTTTCCTGTTGTGATACGTACTCAGTCGCCATTTCACGTTTGTGTATCGTTTTGACAAACAATTAGATTCGCCCAACATCGCACAGCTGTCTGTTTCTAGCTACGTTTCTGTCCTTACTACAGAGTGGCCGTAAATGTTTACCCCGATAACAAAACAATGTAAATGAAACTTGCGTTACACCATATATGCATCTACTTATTAAGTTTTGAATCTAACATAAACATTTAATACCGGTAATAACGTTGACATTTAAATCACTTCAACATGTGAACCCTTGGTAGAATATATAATTTCGAGACGGTATTCAACCTCTTGCCACACATCAAGCAACATGTCTGATGTGATTGTGCCAATGGCAACTATGATGTCTTATTGCGAGGTCACAGTAGTAGGAACTGCAGCTTTGAACTCCATATCTTTCTCATAAGCCCAGAGAAAGATATCTAAGTGGGTAAAGTTAGGTGATCTCGAGGGCTATGGAATTGGACAGTCTCTACCAATCCACTGAGTGGGGAAGCTTTCGTTAGGAAGATCGCAGACTAGCAACGCCCCGTGAGTGGGAGCGCCATCTTGCTAAAAGATGATAATGTCTTCCATAACCTGTAGCTCGGCAACAGTGGATATTTTTATTTCGACATATTGATGAATTATGTGGTTCATGGTGTGGGTTCCTGTAGTCATGTCCTAGTTCATGAACCACGGGCAACATATGAGTGACCAAGTAAGTGCTCCCGACAGTCGGGATACCAGTTACTTTAGAATAAGGCTGGGCATCTCGGACATATTCTCAGTCGTGGTCACCTTTGTGCTCATTCGGCAAAGACTACCAAATCCACCGGTTAGTCCCTCAGCCGTTAGGGGTAAAACCCAATGGGACTCGGGGCAAGTAAGGCTAACAACCTGCTTCCCTGGCACTTTAAATATGATGCTGGCAACAATCAGAGCAAAATGCCTCGGACCTTTGGAGGTGACGGAGTCCCACCTCTAACTGACAAACCAGGGACTCCTAAGATACGACTTGGCAAACAAATGGCAATGAGATGGGGAGCTATTAATATCAATGGGGGCTACTCTGGGAAGAAGGTAGAGCTGGCAGAGGCTGCAAGTAAGATGGGGCTGGACGTTTTAGCTGTTAGTTACATTCGGGTAAGGGGTGAGAAAGAAGAGGAAGTGGGAGAATACAAAGTCTACCTGTCAGGAGTCAAAGCAGGAATAGCACAATGGGGTGTAGGGCTTTACATCAGAAAAGAAATGGAACCCAGCGTAGTTGCAATAAGGTATGTAAACGAACGACTGATGTGGATAGATTTGACAGTGTCTAGCAAGAAAATTAGGATTGTGTCAGTATATTCGCATTGTGAAGGGACAGATCAAGATACGATGGATAGTTTTTATGAGGCACTCAGTGATGTAGTTGTTAGAGTAAAGGACAAGGACAGTGTTCTGCTCATGGGTGATTTTAACGCCAGGATTGGAAATCGAACAGAAGGGTATGAAAAGGTTATGGGTAAATTTGGAGACGATATGGAGGCCAACAGGAACGGGACACAACTCTTGGATTTCTGTGCCAGTATGGGCTTAGTAATCACAAACTCCTTTTTTAAACGTAAGAACATCCACCGGTATACTTGGGAAGGCAGGGGAACCAGATCTGTCATTGACTATATAATAACAGATCAGGAATTCAGGAAGGCTGTGAGGGACACACGTGTATTCAGGGGATTCTTTGATGACACTGATCATTATTTAATCTGCAGTGAAATTGGGATTGTGAGGCCGAAAGTGCAGGAGGTCAGGTCCATATGTAGGAGGATAAGAGTGGAGAAACTTCAGGATAAGGAAGTCAGACACAAGTACATAACAGTGATCTCAGAAAGGTACCAGTTAGTTGAATGTAGTCAATTGCAGTCACCGGAAAAGGAATGGACAAGGTACAGGGACACAGTACTAGAAGTGGCCAAAGAATGTCTTGGAACAGTAGTGTGTAAAGGTAGGATGAAGCAAACAGCTTGGTGGAATGACACAGTCAAGGCAGCCTGTAAAAGGAAAAAGAAGGCATATCAAAAATGGCTACATACTAGAACTCAGGTAGACAAACAGATAATTGTAGCATCCAAGAAGAAATCGTGGGAAGACTTTGGAAACAGGTTGGAGACTATGGGTCAAGCTGCTGGAAAACCATTCTGCAGTGTAATTAGCAGTCTTCGAAAGGGAGGTAAGAAGGAAATGACAAGTATTTTGGACAGGTCAGGAAAACTGCTGGTGAATCCTGTGGATGCCTTGGAAAGATGGAGGGAATATTTTGAAGAGTTGCTCAATGTAGGTGAAAATGCGATAAGTAATGTTTCAGATTTCGAGGTAGAATGGGATAGGAATGATGATGGAAATAGGATCACATCTGAGGAAGTGGTGAAAATGGTCAATAGATTGCAGTGCAATAAAGCGGCTGGGTGGATGAAATTAAGTCGGAACTCATCAAATACAGTGGAATGTCAGGTCTTAAATGGCTACACAGGATAATTGAAATGGCCTGGGAGTCGGGACAGGTTCCATCAGACTGGACAAAAGCAGTAATCACACCAATCTTTAAACATGGAAACAGAAAAGATTGTAACAACTACAGAGGTATCTCTTTAATGAGCGTTGTGGGTAAAATCTTCTCAGGTATTGTTGAAAGGAAAGTTAGAGTATTAGTTGAGGACCAATTGGATGAAAATCAGTGTGGGTTTAGGCCTCCTAGAGGTTGTCAGGACCAGATCTTTAGCTTACGGCAAATAATGGAGAAGTGTTATGAGTGGAACAAGGAATTGTATCTATGCTTTATAGACCTAGAAAAGTCATATGACCGGGTTCCTAGGAGGAAGTTATTGTCTGTTCTACAAGATTATGGAATAGGAGGCAAACTTTTGCAAGCAATTAAAGCTCTTTACATGGATAGTCAGGCAGCAGTTAGAGTTGACGGTAAATTGAGTTCATGGTTCAGAGTAGTTTCAGGGGTAAGACAAGGCTGCAACCTGTCTCCACTGTTGTTCATATTATTTATGGATCATATGTTGAAACCAATAGACTGGCTGGGTGAGATTAGGATATGTGAACACAAAATAAGCAGTCTTGCATATGCGGATGACTTAGTTGTGATGGCAGATTCGATTAAATGTTTGCAAAGTAATATTTCAGAGCTAGATCAGAAATGTAAGAACTATGGTATGAAGATTAGCATCTCCAAAACGAAAGTAATGTCAGTGGTAAAGAAATATAAACGGATTGAGTGCCAAATAGGAGGAACAAAGTTAGAACAGGTGGACGGTTTCAAGTACTTAGGATGCATATTCTCACAGGATGGCAACATAGTGAAAGAACTGGAAGCGAGGTGTAGCAAAGCTAATGCAGTGAGCGCTCAGCTACGATCTACTCTCTTCTGCAAGAAGGAAGTCAGTACCAAGACTAAGTTATCTGTGCACCGTTCAATCTTTCGACCAACTTTGTTGTATGGGAGCGAAAGCTGGGTGGATTCAGGTTACCTTATCAATAAGGTTGAGGTCACGGATATGAAAGTAGCTAGGATGATAGCAGGTACTAGTAGATGGGAACAATGGCAGGAGGGTGTCCACAATGAGGAAATCAAAGAAAAACTGGGAATGAACTCTATAGATGTTGCAGTCAGGTCGAACAGGCTTAGATGGTGGGGTCATGTTACACGCATGGGAGAAGCAAGGTTACCTAAGAGTCTCATGGATTCAGCAGTAGAGGGTAGGAGGAGTCGGGGCAGACCGAGGAGAAGGTACCTGGATTCGGTTAAGAATGATTTTAAAGTAATAGGTTTAACATCAGAAGGGGTACCAATGTTAGCACTGAATAGGGGATCATGGAGGAACTGTATAAGGGGGGCTATGCTCCAGACTGAACGCCGAAAGGCATAATCGGTCTTAAATGATGATGATGATGATGATGATGATGATGATGATGATGAATTATAAGCATATCCACTTATATTGCTTTCAAGGAAGAAAAATGGGCCAGTCACTCGATGACACATAAACCTTTGGACTGTCTCGAATAAGATCTCGTACCACATGACGAATTTCTGATCACCAGATCCGGAAATTATGACAGTTAACTGAGCAACAATCATGAAATGTAGCACAATTGGAAAATTATAAACGCTGCAAGAAGCCATTGATCTCAGACAATCAGTTCAGTATGTCCATTTGCAAATCTTTCATGTTTTGCGCGATCGCCTATTTGTAACGATCGAGCACTGTGGAGTTTGTACACATTCAATTTAAGACGTTTTCCAACCATTTTATGCACCGCACTCTTTGGCTCCCGAAGCATATGCGTAGCTTTCCTTTTCGTTTTCCGTGTCGACCTCGTGAATGCTGTTTGAACTGCCTTGCACAGTCTCCTTTGAAACAGATGGTCTGCCGCTGCCTCTCCGTTTCCGAACAGACCACGTTGCTAAAGAAGTTTCCATATTCCGATTTACTTCACATCAGGTGCTTACTGTCCATAATAGGACAGAAACTTTCGCTACACAAAAATCGTTGACTTGGTTTCTGCTGACCACACAGCTCGTGGAGCTTTCTCCAGGGGGGAAGCCATTTTACAATATAGCTCACACAGCGCTCCTTGTGCTGAAACACGGCTGTACAGAAACTTCGTCCGTTCCCTAGTAGACCTGTAACACAAAAGAAACGATACCATTATACATAAAATTAATATTTAGTCTTGAAATCAGGTTACACGTTTACGGACACTTTGCATTATGTGATGTCCACTGATTTTTATATGTGCGTAAAATTCTGGCACTCTTTTACGAATGCTTTAGCATTTGATCACTGGAAATTTAATATTCTCGTCGACGGGGGCACTGTCACGGATCTTTCACTCATACATTGGGGTCTGTTGCACTTATCAGTATCTGTACTGGATGGAGAGTCGCCTAACCTAAAAAGCCTTGTGTTCACCCCATACGCGACCAGCTAACTGAGTGGCACTCTCTGATGTATAGTGTAGACATGAACCGTTTACGGTGACCTTGCAGTTTCTAGTCCTTTGGCCCAAGTGTAGAAGTTCACGACCTCACTTTTCAAAGAATCATCAAAGCCTTTGGTTCGGAATCAGATCACTACGATCAGTTCACATCCCATACGCTAATCAACACAAATAAACAGACACAAACACATAAAAGGCACAATTGAAATAATATAGCTAAAGAGCATTAGTACACGAAGTTAATATTTCAATTGCGAATTACCTTTGACAATCCGTAAACACGGAAGTAACAAAGACATGAAGATGATTTAACATCTACAACGTGAATATGTGAATAATTATGATGTAAAAACCATTTTGGAAACCGTGGAGCTGATGAAGCGCAGACTACATGTATAGACTAAGCAGACGTTAATGCAAAATAACTTGCTAATGGATGGGTATACTAAATTGTGTCTGTAAACCAATTAACTACTTAGTAAATCATATATATTAAAGTGTTGTTTAATTCTTGAAATAAATCATCCATACTTACAGAAACGGAGGGTGTAAAACAGTCTGTTCGTGATGATCCTAACCTCTCCATTCGTAAGCGTGCAATATCTTTAAATATACGTAGAACATCACAGTGCCGAATACTATAAAACGACCGTAAACTGCACCCTTACAAAATCCAATTCATACAAGAATTAAGCATCAGGGTGCCAGACATAGGCTGCAGTTCGTTAATGATGTGACTGAGAGACCTTCATTTAACATCTTTTTGACGAGGCTCAATTTCACCTGACCGGTCAAATAAGCAAAGTTGCCTCTACTGTGGTGCAACGAATTCTATACAGAAGCCTGAGAAACCCCTTAATTCACCAAAAGTTACTTTGTGGCCTGCGATGTCGGCTAGCGGAATAGCTGGCCCGTACTTTTTAGAGGACATGAACGGTAGTGCTGTTATAGTGAATACGGAACATTATGTGACAATATTAAATGACTTGTTGGTGCCTGAATTGCAAAACTTTGCTAGTTATATCCAAAGAAGACGATTTCAACATGACTGAGCAACAGCAAGCACTTCCAATGCATCTGTACCCCGAGTTCGTGAAATCTTCCCTGGCGAACTGATTTCGAGGAGGGGTGCATAAAGTGGCCCTCACACAGTCTAGATATGAGCCCAATGGATTTTTTCTTATGCGAATTATCGATAAGTGGATATGTTCTTTTGGTAGCTGATTGCAGCTCTGCCTGTAGCCAGGGGAAATGTGTTGGTGTTGCCTGTGCAATGTAGGAATAGGGAGAGGTTAGGATGGTATAATAGGGGTTTGGCGAAAGTCTCATTTAAAATGAAGGTGCGGACTTTATCTTTAGACAAGGTATGCATAAATACTGATTTTGGGGGGGGGGGGGCAATGCACTTCGCAAAATAGGTGGGATGTGAACCGCTGCATGTGTCTAATGTGGGAAAGGGAAGTGCGGATAGGGAATTATTTAAGGAAATGAGTAGCAGTACAGTGTCGCCATGTGAGTGAGCTTTTGCCGTCGGCTATGAGGTGATCGTTGTAAAAGATACATTTTTGGCAGTGGCAAGGCTGAGATCTGCAAGGTTCAACTTTCTGGCAGCAGTGGTATACCAGGGCTTTCTCTTTAAGGTGTTGATCTGATGTGTAAGTATATTCCCTAATAACACGAATTAGGTAATTGGGACCAGGGGTATTGCTTATGCAGAGGGATTTTCGGATTTCTGTATCAAGATGGATGTCGAATTCATATTCTAGTCCTTCATATTTCATCTTGAGGTCGTCATCACATCAGTAGGTTGGGACTGTTTAGTTTGGGTGGTGGTACGGAGACGTACTAAGCAGGCTTTGGAACTATACTAAGGCGAGAGGATTTTCGAGAGGAGATTATTATAAAAGATGAAATTCGGGGTTCTGTTAGGACAGAGAAATTCCTTGGAATGATTTGTTGTATTTGGTGGTTTGAGAGGTACTTTTTTAAGTTCTACTGTGACATATTTGAGGAATTTTGAGTGTGCCTGGGAAAGGATGAAGTTTTGGGGGGAATGGTTATTATTTGCTGTGGAGGTCCCAGTCCACAGATGGGACAGCAACATAAAAACCTCAGTATTACTCAGTATTAAATATATTCTGTCTTAACATGCTAGTGTGATTATAAGTGTTGTATTTGCTCTTGTAGTTACTAGTGTCTCATACATAAAAACTGTCCAATTACCTGAAATTTGGATACCACTGTACCAACATCTGTAGACATATAAAATGTTTACAAAGAATAAAACATCTGCACCTACTTCATCTACATACATACTCTATCAGGCTACCGTATGATATATGGCAGAGGGTACCTTGTACCAATACTAGTAATTTTCTTTCCTGTTCCACTCACCAACAGAGCGAGGGAGAAATGACTGTCAGTATGCCCTCATACGAGTCCTAACTTTGTGGTCCTTAAGCGAAATTTATGTTGACAGCAGCAGAATCGTTCTGCAGTACACATCAAATGCCGGTTTTCTAAATTTTCCCAATAGCGTTTCACAAAAAGACTTCGTCTACCCTCCAGGGAAGTTCACGAAGTATCTCCGTATTAATACAATATCTCAATAATAATCGCATGTTGATCGAACCTACTAGTAAAAGATATAGCAGCACGCCTCTGGATTGTTTCGATGTCTTCCCTTATTCCGACGTGGTGGGGAACCCGAACAGTTGAGCAATACTCAAGAATTGGTCGCACCGGTATTCTATATGCGATCTCCTGATCTACTTTAGAGATGAACTGCACTTCCCGAAATCGGCAGTTTGCCATCCCTGCTACAGTTCTCACATGCTCGTTCGATCCCATGTCGCTTTGCAACGTTTTACCTACAGTCGAGACGTTCTAACAAGCTCCCTGACGGCTCGTAGCCCTGCTGCCAGATTTCAACTGTGAAACGCTAACAGTGCAGGCCTATAAACAGAAGCCGTCTACAGAGCTGTGACAACACTGAGGCGTCGCCATAGAGACGTTTACAAAATTGGGATACTTTATTGTTTAAGGTAGGGGCAGAAATCTACCTTCCTCACTACACTGCAACAGTCAGAGATCAACTATAAGACTGAAATATAGATATGTCAAGACGTGTCAAGCAGCACAATGCACCATTACGGGATTCTTTTTCTTACTCATCTGCATTAACTTAAACTTCTCTACGTTTAGAGAAAGCTGCTGCCATTCATCACACGGTCTAAGTCGTCTTGTCTCGTCCGACAGTAACTCAGCGACAACATCTTCCCATGTTTCACAGCGTTGTCAGCAGACAGCCCCAGACTGCTGCTAATCCCGTCTGTCAGATCATCTTTGTACACAGAGAGTAAGGGCTGCCCTACCACACTTCCCCCGGGCACTCCTGAAGATGTCTTTGTCTCTGATGAACACTCCCCGTCAGGGGCAGCGTACTGGTTTCCATCACTTCTTCGGGTCACTCAGGTATCTCAGAACTATTCCGTATGCCCCTACCTTCGTTAACAGTCTGCAGTGGAGCACCGTGTAAAACGCTTTCCGGAAATCTAAGAAAATGGAACCAGCATGTTGCCATTTACCCATGGTTCGGATGATATCGGATGAGGAAAGGGTAAGCTGAGTTTCACACGAGCGATGCTTTCTAGATCTGTGCGGGTTTGTGAACAAAAGCTTTTTTGTCTCAGGGAAATTTCTTATATGCGAGCACAGAATATCTTCAAGAGCTCATACGCAAAGTCATGTTAAGGATGTTGGTCTGTGATTTTGTTGGTCAGTTATTTCACCCTTCTCATTTACAGGAGTCATCTGGGCTTTTATCCAGTCGCTTGGGACTTTGCGCTGGGAGAGAGATTCACGATTAATGCTAGCTATGCAAGACGACTTTGCCGTAGAGGCTTCTATGTAATACCGAACAGGGACTCCATCTGGACTCGGAGGCTTGTTTGCTTTCAACTCTTTCAGTTGCTCCGCTACGGCGGGGTACCTGTTCTACGTCCTTCTTACGGGAGAGCATGGAACGGTCAAATGATGGTATGGTTGTATGATGCCGCTCTATGAATAATTTCCTAAACGCGAAATCTAAAACTCCATCTTTAATTTGCTATCTTCTATTGCCTCTTCAGACTGATTAACGAGTGACAGGATAGAAGCCTTCGCCCATTTAACGATTTTACGTAGTACCAAAATTTTCTGGGATTTTCGGGAGGATATTTTGCTATGGTAGGACCATCATAGCTGTAGCTTCGGGAATCGATCATCCTAGAGATGCTTGAATTTCTATTAACTTTTGCCTATCGCCATTTGTCAGTTCTTTTTTGAACTGAGTTTGCAAGTCTGTACTTCAGCAGCTTTTTCCAAATTTTGTTATTAACCACGCAGGCTTCTTTCCATCCTTAATCCACTTACTCGTCACATACTTCTGCTGACACGATTTACAGTCCGTATACACTTTGTCCGTAATTCCTCTACGTCCATCATATTGGAATGTGATTAACGCAGTTTGGAAGCATTTCGATCCTGCCTTAGGACGTATTACTTGCTACCAGAGGTAGGTCACTTGTTGGGCAGCCGTTGGGAACTCCGCAGACACAGCAGACGTGAGATGAGCTGTGGTCCAGTGAATAACTGGAGAACATCGCACAGTCAGCACATTCCACTGCAGCAATTCCCAAAAAAATTCATAAACTATTAAACACTTAGGACTGAATTTCTTCTATTCATCCAGAATTGTTTGTGGTTATTTCTTGTTACGGGTAAAAATTTCAAGGTCCTCCATATGTCTAAGACATGTCGTTGAAAAGTCCTGTCCAACATTTCCTTGATTTCACTCATCCGGCCTAAGATTTACTTCCACATTTTCAAGAGCGTCGTCAATACGCTACCAATCCCATCGTAGGAATGTTCTCTGAAATTTGTAGTGAACCTCCTCCTGGTTTGTCTTACATAAAATTTTCCATAATGGCTAGCTTATTTTATACGAGGTGCGTTAAAAAAGTCACGCAAATATTTTTTTTTCCTGAAAGCACGTGCTTTTATTTAGGATTCAGGTACGTATTGTTCTCCACTTTTGTGAATGCAAAACGTTATTTTTCAACGTAATCTCCGTTCCATGCGACGGTTTTACGCCACCTTACACGGAGCGCCTGAACGCCCACATGATGCCACTCTATTGGTCCGCGTCGGAGCTGGCGTCTTGCGCCTTCAATCACCTCCAGATTATTCATGTTCTGCTTCCTGCGGAGTGCTTCCTTCATTAGGCCAAACATGTCGGAGGGAGCGAGGTCTGGGCTGTAGGGTGAATGAGAAGGGAGAGTCCAATGAAGATTCGTCAGCTCCCCTCGGATGTGCAGAATTGTGAGCGGCCTTGTATTGTCGTGGAGGAGAAGTTCGTTTACAAGGCGTTCTTCAATTTGAGACCTTAACTTTTCCCGGCGAATTGAATGTTGAAATAACTTACGGGTTTGCTGCCGGGTGACGTCGTCGACCACCGCCGATATTTCGACAGGAGCACATCCTGCCATTCTAAAGGCATAACTGCAAGGAGGAAGCAATGTGCAAGGGAATTTAATACCTCGGTTCACAGAGGAGAAACAAGGAAGATACCAAACACAGAACAAGTAACCGCAGAGTCAATACCCAACCAAAGATAACCAACATCAGAAATATCGATAGTGACTATTAATCAACAGGTGAGGTAGCACTGATTCTGTTGTGTGATGTCCTTAGGTTAGTTAGGTTGAAGTAGTTCTAAGTTCTAGGGGACTGATGACCATAGATGTTAAGTCCCATAGTGCTCAGAGGCATTTTTTGAACTAATTCTGTGCCTCTGATTTTTGATGAGAGACAGAGCCGGATTCCAAGCAGCATTTAAACAAAATCTACCGTCTCTGTTTATTAGGTTTTTTTATAGTTTGATTTCAACAGCTTCCTTAGTAACACTATCCCAATAGCTTGACGTGCAAGCCAGAATCTCAGTGTTGTTATATTTCATAGGATGACCGGTGTCAAGGAAATGTTCTGCAATTGCGGATTTGCTCGGCTGTTGTAAGCGTGTGCGACGCTTATGTTCAATGCACAGGTCTTCCACAGTCCTGATTGTCTGATCAATATATGACATGCCACAACTGCAAGGAATACGATAGACACCAGAATTACGCAAACACACCACAAGGTCGTCGTGGTTAACCTGCAACTTAAACAATCGTCATTCTATCCGGTTCTAGACGCGCACAAATTGGCGACGCGACTGCCTGCTTTGAGCCTCCGGGCTTGTTTATTTATACGTCTTTCCCTACGCCTCTATTTCCTGTGAAGGGGACAACTGGAGTGTTCTTTGATAATTCAACTTTAGCCCGCTTCTGCACTTACACACGGGTCACTAAGCACTGTGTTAACTGGTACGTTATGGGTTCTTCACAGCACGTCAATGCCCTGTGGTGCCGCCAGCCGAGGTGGCCGAGCGGTTCTAGGCGCTACGGTGTGGAACCGCGCGACCGCTACGGTCGCAAGTTCGAATCCTTTGGCTAGTTAGGTTTAAGTAGTTCTAAGTTCTAGGGTACTGATGACCTCTGAAGTTAAGTCCCATAGTGCTCAGAGCCATTTGAGTTATTTGAGCCTGTGATGCCCTGATTACTTCACATTTGTACACAGTGCACGCCAGGCCGTGCCTGACAGCATTGTTGAGAAACTGTCTCTCAGAATCGTTTGCAAAATATCAACATTGCCTGCGGCTGCCATCCAAAGTGTCACTCTGTCCCTTACCTACTGCCTTCCAGCAACTGCTGTTCGAAATTTACAAGAATTCCCCAAATCCACGACTGCACTTATTCGTGGCGCAGCAGTATGGTAATATCCGCTTCATGTATGCATGTGTTCTTCTGTAAGTATCAGATGCACAAAGTACAGGTTTCCCATTGACAGGCTATAATTTAACATTTCGCTGGACAAAAGCTATACTGTAGTACGCTGCACATGGACTTGCTCGAGTGATGTAGGGCTGACTGAAGAATCGCGGGAGCTGTAGAGGGGTGAGAGAAGAGTGATTACAGATTGAGAGGGGGTGTGCAGCCTGTAATTAGTCCGTCATCTTGTACACACAGAAATAGGTCATAAAAATACATGTAAGCGTAAAAATACGTTACATTTGGGCACTGATGTGCCAAAATATTATGACCATCTGCTAATAGCTTGTTTATCCATGTTGTTGCCAGGCATGTGGAGTTATGTGGTGTTGGTGTGTTCCTATGGGACCAATCTGCTGAGTTAATTGATCCCTAGGCTTACACACTACTTAATATAACTTACACTAGCTTACGCTAAGGACAACACGCACACGCATGCGTGAGCGAGGACTCGTATCTCCGCCAGGGGAACCGCACGAACAGTGGCAAAGCGCCTAGATCGCGCGGCTACCCAGCGCGACGAGAGCTATGTGGCATTAGATGTCTATTCAGGTATCATGTATTACACATAAGTAACAGGCCGCTGATTTGCATATGTGGTGATGGCGCCAGATAGCGGCCCAGATGTGTCCCTTAGGATTTACATCAGTCGTGTTTCGTCCCCGAGACTTCAACGTGCGTTCAGTTCAACGCTTCTCAAACTACTGTGGCACGGTTCTGGCTCCGAGACATGGACAGTTATACTGCTGAAAGATGACATCGCCTTCGGGGAAGACATCAAGCACTAAGGGGATGCAGGTGGTTCGCAGCTGTCAGCATGTCTGTAGCATAACTGTAGTAGCAAGGGAGGAGAAATGGCTGCCAATGTTAACGATATATGTGAAAAAATGCCAAAACAAAAATTTCTGAAAACGCTGATTTTTCGTATTGAAATATGTACCTGAAATCAGTATTAACTAATTTGATAACTGTGTCTGATCCTTTTTCAGATGACGACAACAAATGGACTCGAGTTTCAAGCAACACAGCTCACTAAGAACTTACTGCTGGCTTGCAAACCATTCCACTGCGCGTGCAAGCTGTTTGGGCTCACGCCATTCACTATAGATGTGAGGACCACATCGCTCAAGCAGTCCAGATCGGATATTGCCATCCTAATACTCGCTATTATCCTGCAGCTGATATCTGCTTTCATATTTTTAGACTTTTTTTGTGGTATGATAGACACATTCTCTGCAGTAAACTATGTTATAGTTATAGGTGCTTCACAATACCCAATCTTATCGTTTACCGCAATAGTTACAGATATTTTATGTAATACACACAAATACATGGAAATATTACGGTTACTAACGTTATGTGACAGAGTTCTGATGGTCCATGTTGGGTCGGAAAAGACAAACCAGAAACGGTTCGTCAAACTGCAACTGTTTTTATTGTTTCTCTGGTTTTGTCTATTTCTCACTGGACCTTTTCGTACTCGTGTTGGTTGGGGTGCTGTTGTAGCGGCAATATTTAGTCTGAACAGCTTGGGAGCTGGTATACTAGTTATTTTGAAATACATGGACTTGCAGCTCATTATCAGGCAAAGAGTTTCGCTCCTAAACATTTGCCTCCTCAACATGCGAGACGAGGTTTGTGGGACACCTTGCAAGAAAGGCTCGGTAACAAGACGGGCGTCACAAGTGAACAGCCAAAGCGCATGTTGCAAAGCGTCCTACTTGCGATCGCTCAGGCGGGCCTATGCAGCACTCTGTGAATTGTCACTGTTGGTTACCTCCATCCATACCAGCGTGTTAGTGTTAAACTTTGCAATGCTCGCTCTGAAAACTGTAGTAAAGATTTATTTCGTACTTCGTAAGCTGTCATCGCCAGGCACGACATTCGAGGAAATCATTAAGGAGTCGGGGATTGGACTGATATTCAAAGTGAGCACGCTAGCCCTGCTGCTGCTGCCTGGCCACTGGACAGCGACCGAAGCCGGCGTCACGCTCCGGCTGTGCTCGCAGCTGCTGCTGGGAGGGCGGCGTGTGGGCGGCGCCGCCCACCGCGAGCTGCGGCTGCTGGCGCGGCAGGTGTCCTCTGGACGCCCCGTGGTCAACCTGCTGGGCGTGCTCACGCTGGACCTGCGGCTCGTCGTGTCTTTCGTCTCCATCGTGACCACCTACAGCACCCTGTTCCTCACGTTCATGCCTTCAGGTAATCTAATCGTATCTTTCTGCCCTGTCATCGATTCATCAATTTCTTTAGAGAGTGCGTCAGTAACACGCACCTTTCCATATGTCGTGCGTATTTACGTGTGGTGTCCGTACTGTAGGACCCTCGGTACACACACCATCAGATTATTTGACTTGTCGCTCTAATGAAGTAGGCGAGTGTCAGCAATATGTCTCGTGGTCTCATCGTGGCGTGTTTAACTTCTGCCATTAGGTCAGACGATAGAAATGCCACTTGCACTCTTAGAGTAGCAGATTGACGGTGACCAACTTTAAACAGAACTTGATTAATTTTCACACACATTTATTAAAATATTAACAAGCATAAAAATTACTTAACTTGGTTCCGGATGCTATTTACAATTGACAATCTCAAGTTCCTTTGGTATTGGTACGTTTATCGTATTCTCACATATATCTCTGATACTTGACAAAAGTGTCTATACATTTATCTTCATGGATATGTAGAGGAATATGGTAATCTTATTAGGTGCAGATTGAAACCTGACTGTAGACTGGTACAGACAAATGTAGAACTCGTACAGACTGTTGCAGACAAATGCAGACTGGTACAGACTAGTGCAGACAAATGCAGACTGACTAATCAGAGGTCTGTACACTCGTTATAATACCTCGTGCGTTCATGTATCACTGCGCGAGTGTGATCCGCGAGGAGAAAAGGTTCTACATTAGCAGCAATCTCACTGGCTGCGTTACATATTAATAAGCAGATCGGCGGAAGCAGAATTTGGTCCGTCTCTATGGCAGCGCCATCTCCTAGTGCGGAGACGGACGAGCGCTACGACTGCGCTGTTGTGCTTAGCGGGGCGCGCTATAGTGGGAAAGTTGTGTACGCACTGACTACGTGGAACTATGTACACAACATTACGCTATCATATTTAAGCCCAAATGATAATCGAAATTTTTGGAGAAGTATTGGGTGCGGCAGCTACCAATGTGGCAAATTTTCTCATATATTCATGTAACTTTTAATGTTTATAGTTGCCAAATTATAACACCGACTTTTTCATGGAACTATGCATTTCTTCTGTATCATAGACAGAGCCTTATGAGAGGACTTCGATGGCCTAACATGCACGGTACTTGATAGAACAGTAATAAGCTAAAAGCGCCACTAACTCCTGTCTCATCGACAAGAGCAAGTTGCAGAAACGTGTGCCATACTGCACCAAATGTATGTGGACTCCTACTCTAGTAAACATATTTGATACACCTAGAAAATAGCCAAGTAAAAAGTAACATTCGTACAAAATTCTGGCCATTAACCAATATACATTTCAAGACGATGACGCGAGTCTTCACATCGCCACAGACAATACCAACGAAGGTAACTCATCCATATACATCCACTATAATCCAGACACACGAATAATACCTGTAACAACATTATTAACATAAAAGTTGTTAATATAGAAGTTTTCTGGCTATGGAGCAGCATCATATTGTAAAATAATTATCTCTGGATAAATAAAACGGACGTTTCAATCACTGCTGTCGTTGATGTGAGATTGTTTTCCCCAGAGACCGTTATTTTACAGTATGGCGTGGAAGTCAGTAGATCCAGGGGAATGCTACTGCAGTTGTGGTGAAAACGTCGGTTTGATTCATTCTGGATAGTTAATTTACAACAAGGATTGGTTCTACACCCAGACACAGGCTGAGGAAGCAGACAAATAACATACTAACGCTAACTCTGATTCATCGGTTGTATGAAGCATAGTGCTGAACATTCAGGGTTACATGTGAATTTCTTCGTACTGTTTAATGAAATTCTGCAGATCTTCCTTTCAGCGCAGCACCCTTTCATAAGATTTAGACTGACGTTCAGTAATCTAAATATATTTCTGCTT